>NC_041388.1:10959972-11011526 GCF_002162155.2 Triticum dicoccoides
TATCCCCAAGACCAGTAACCTTTCGACTTTGACGAAGTTTCGGCCCATAAGCTTATGCAATGTGCTATATAAGATTGCTCTGAAAGTTTTGACAATAGGTTGAAAAAATTCTGCCAAACATTGTTTCAAAACAGCAAAGCACCTTAGTTCCATGCGTACCTCTCTCCCGCGAAACCTGATAAAACAATGAAATAAAACAAAACACGTACCCTGGGAACAAGAGAAAGATGAGGGCGTGCTAGGCAGCTGATGATGCCTTCAGCTGGAAACATCTCCTCGTGTCTGGTCATCATCATCGATGTTTGCTCCTGCTTGGGGTCATAGGGGCGCGGTTGCCACAGCCGACGTGCCGGCCAGGCTTGCGCCATCTCGGCGGCTGTCGTTTCTCGTCATCTGATCGGCCGCGGGGCTGCCATGTTCGTCGATGCTGCCGCTGCCGCCAAAGGCGCGTCTTCTCCTCGCTCGGTGTCCATGGATGCGATCTCACGATGGCCTTCCCCCGGACCCCGGTCTTCTCCGTGCTCCCCTCTCGTGCGAATGGCCTTGTACCTATATATATAGGGAGCGAGCGGCCGAATGGATGGCGACGGCGTGCGTGATCTTCAGCAGTTGTTACAACGGCGGATCTTATCCAGGCGGCCGCTTTGCTATATGTGGACTCGTTCTTTGGTTGGATCATGCGTGATCTCCGTTGCGCTTTATCTCCTGCTTCGGCTTTCTTGTGGCACACACGCCTGTACACACGAGAAAAAGAAAACCACCATCTCATATCATACGCGTACGTGCCTCGCTGCATGGCTGCAGGTGGGCCCATGCAGTATACATGGTATGTACATGCTTTTTTTAGCATCAATACAGACACAAACACTTATATACATGCGCATACACTCATCCCTAGTATGTACACATCCTTGACGGCCGGTATGCGGTATTCGGAGACGTATGTGTACATGGCCGACTGGGCTTCCGTCTGCCGGACGATCTGTGTGCACGCATGCATGTTAGTACGTAGGCCATTTAAACCTGTATGGACGTACGAAGCTAAACCACAGGTCAGCTAGATTATGCATGTACTAGTGTGTAGTACGTCGGCAACCTCAACATGCCTGCACGTAAAGCTAATTAGAGGATGAGCTAGCGGATGCATATGAATGTTGTACTGATGCGTATGTTTATATGTTTTCTTCCTTGTATATCCTGCATTTAAGAAAAGAAAAGAAAAATCTTCCAAATTCAAGATTAATTTATGAAGGTTAGTCAAACAGGAGAGAAAGAAAGAAAGTCGGCGATCCACGATTTTTTGTTCTTCTTTTCTTCCTTCATTTCTTAAAATATCATGCACAAGTATTAACTTGTCTTTTGTGGTATAAAATTCCGTCGAACAGCCGCAACTACAGAATTGTAGTCACGGCCTAGTCCTGCAAGGATGTAGTCTAGCATCTCCGTATGCCGTATCTGACACCGGACAGCCAGCAGCTGCAAGTTCATCTCCATGGCTCTTCATCTTTGCCATATAGGCAGCGCTCGTCATGGTGCCCTTCTTGGTGGTGGTGATCGCAATTTCGAGATTTATAATCTGAGACTACGACTAAGAGGTTAAGAGGGTCGTCACCGTTGTCCATAGATCAAAGGTAGACTCCTTCCCAACAATCCAGGGCCTGTATAGAGGATTCGGCCCCATGGCTAAAGTCTTCTCCGCCTATATGATCTCAACCATCTTGGGCGAGAGGTGTCGGTTTTGTCCAGCCACCACTCACCTGCGCACCTCACATGGGCTCCAAGGATCTGCGCCTTTCAGTGGATGAAGTTTTCTCTTGCAAACTTATCAGATGGCGGCGCACCAAGGACGAGGGTGACAGCCGTTGACAAAGACATGGAGGCGGCGACGGTGTGGTTTGGTTTTTGTTAGGCTGATCATAGTGGGGAGTAACTTAGACTAGTGTCATATGCATGACACTAGTTTAAGTTATTACCTTTATAGTGTAAAGTAACATAATAGCAGTGTCATAAATGGATTTATTTATTAGCTTATAGACTCATCCTTTCTCGGGAATAGCTATGTTATAGTGACATATTATGTTACTCTAAACACATCTCTCCTCATTAACTACATGCCACATAAGCAAAAAGAATTAGAGTGTGCTATGTTACTACCTAAGGCCCCTTGCAATGCTTCACCTTGTACAGATGCTAAGGTTACCATGTAGGCAAAAAGTTTGATGTGGAAAGATAATTAAGAGGAGAGAGATGAGTGTGATGACCTCAGAAAGAAACAATGCCAAGCGTGAGAACCTAGGCAAAACACTTAAAAGAAGAATCCCACCAATGCATGTAGAACTTTAGTTGCAAAAAAGCCTGGTTTATTTTTCTAAGCACCTTGCAATGTACAAGGTCTTAGAGGTTGAGATAGCTACCGAATAGAGAGAAGTAGTTGAAATTACAACAGAATAGATACCAGAGAAGAGTACGGCGTACCAGGGCACCGCGGCCACCATCTCGACGACCCACCTCACCACACCGGCGAGGGAGCATAGCCCGAGAGAATCCCAGGGAGTTGCGGGGCCAAGTCGCACGAACCGCCGTGCCGGCTAAGCGCCCAGATCGGCTCTCAGCCACCGGGAAGAAAATTGGTGTTCCTTTTTCTTTGGGAGAAAGAGAGTGGTCAATCGGTTGAGACTTGAGGAAGACAGGCGCTAGCTTTTTGTTGTCAATGGAGAGAGAGGGTCTGTGTTTTACGGCTGGAAATGGACGGACATCTCTGCCTTCCATCGATTTTGTACTCTAGTAACCGAACGGATGGGAAACGGAGAGACGGCTCGTCTTCAATCGATTCCACGTTAAAATTTGGTGATATGGCTGGGTTGCTCACGTGGAGATAATTTTGATTTTGATAAAGAACATTTTATTGAATTGATTTATCAAGATGATACAGCCATATCAAAACAATATCCGGCCTCTGCATAACATAACACACACAGTCAACAAGTCCAAACGACTTAAAAATAAACATTGTTTTGCAGAAAAAATAACTCATTACAACCTATGGTGGGGCACATCATATACGTAGATTACACTGCCATCTATGGAGGGAGAAAACCTCTTTGACCATACACTCCAGCCGTGCAGACGCAATTATAAAAAAATCTTTGTCCTCCGACTTCCTCAAGATAGATCAAGTACGAAGCCATCGCATACATGCATTAATAACCTGCAATACATTTATTACTAAAACCACATCACTCCTGATAAGCCATAATTCCCAGCAAAAGGCAGCCGCCCCCATAAGAATATATGCAAAAAATTGTTTATCAATATCCCGCAACCAATTGCCGAACATGTTACATATACTACGTGAGGGGCATGGATCTCCTAGGTGTATATAGCATATGATTGGGAATTAGCATCTGTGTTGTGCACGTTCTTTTTACCTTTTCCCTCTGGCAGTTGGGACGTCCATTGCTGTCAATCTGGTTTAGGACATCCATTGTAATGTGGTTGGTCCAGAAAATAGCAGTGGCCCCCAATCCATGCCGAAATTAGCATCTCTCTCGGTACATAAACACGTACGCGCCAGCATGCAAAAAAATCTAAAAAAGGTGTGAATCCCACCCACTTTACGTTAACCGACCATGCACGCCGATCAACTAGTACCGGCGGTCGTCGCCGCCGTGGCCGTGGTGTGCCTGCTCATCACCGGCCGCGTGGACGGCCAGGACGAGTACGCCCCTGGTGGCGCGGCGAGCCAGGAGGTGGAGCCGCTCGCCACGAACCAGAACCCCGGGCAGATCCTCCCGCAGCCGGAGGTGATGCCAGTGCCCGGCAATCTGCTCCCTAGGCCGGGGGCCGCCGGCAATCTGCTCCCTAGGCCGGGGGCCGCCCTATCCCGGCCGTACACCGGCGGAAACTCCCGGCAGCAGCCGACGACCGAGCCGGAGCCAGAGACAGAGGCGGAGCAGCAGCCGGAGCAGACGACCGAGCCGGAGCCACAGACGGAGGCGGAGCCGCAGCCGGAGCAGACGACCACGAGGGAACCGGAGCCGGTCACGCCCACGCGCGACCAGGGCGATTTCTACCGCACCGGCGCGACGCCGACCACGCCAGAGCCGCCGGCGACGCCAACCTCGACGGAGACGTGGGAGACGCCGGCGACGCCGTCCGTGCCCGTGCAGCAGGGTTATACTTAGTTGTTGCACATGCTTAAATTGTATCTGCAGGCAGAAGACTCCTGTGAAGACCAATACCAACACTCCGGTCAAGAAGAAGACTCTAGGAACTCTAGGAACCAAGAGAAATCTGCTTCCTTGGATTGGGGGATGGATATGCTTACTTGTAATCTGTTCTGGACCATGCGTGTGTGTGTGTGTGTGTGTGTGTGTGTGTGTGTGTGTGTGTGTGTGTGTGTGTGTGTGTTAGCTCAAACTGTTACTTGAACTGGTGTCTGGGGTAGCTGTTTGTGTGTGGTAACTCAAGCTGGAGCTCGAATTTTAAGACTATATTCTGGTTCATCTACTATTATGCAGAACATTTTCACTTGTAATCTGATGCAAATTATCTGTATTTTCACTAAGGTCATGTCAAAATTTTCCACTAACTTTATGCATCTCTTCTCTCCAAACAATGCACATTATATTCACAGTTTACTTTGCTCCATTCACTTGAACACCACATTCACTGTACATCATAGGCAGAGAGGAAGTTTACACTTTTATGCATCTGTATATTTATATCTATACATTCACAGGCTTCATGCATCTTTCCATCCATCTAGACAGAGAAGAAGTTTACACTTTTAGCACAACCACCAGAAGCAATGCACACATAGAAGCACAAAAAAAAAATCACAGGTTACATCTACAACTACAGTGTTTCCAATCTGCCTACTATTTACATCACACAAAGTCTCAGCATTTCTTTGCTGAATTTCACACATCATCTTGTGTGCATTCTTCAGGTGTCGCCGCCTTCTCCGCTGCTGCCACCGACGCTGCCCTTGCTATTGCTCCAAGAAGCAAACGGTGAGAAGCTCCACCCTGCAGGTACATCTCTCAGGGCCATGCTGGTGTTGCGCGAGGTGGTTGCATGAAGAGCTACGGTGGCGCTGCTGTGGGGAGCCAGCGATGCAACGAAGAGGCAAGGGCATGAGGCGGGCGACACTGCCAGTTGCGAGGAGGAAGAAGGGAGAGAGGAGGCGACGCTAAGCAGCACGGAGACAGCTAGGGCTGCGAGGCGCCAACGGCAGCTACTGGAGCACACGACGAGGAGATGGAGTTTGGGTTAGATGGGGCAAGGGGGGAGAGAAGGGGGTGGCGGCGGCGGTGGTTAGAGCTGTGGGGCGCCGACGGGAAGGGTTACGGCGGCGGCGCACTGTTCTTAGCGACAGAGGAGGGGATCAAGAGGAAAACAGGAGGAAAAATATCTAGTTGTGTTTGGTATAATGCATGGAGGGCGCATGGGTATAAAAGTTCCCTCCTCGACCAACTTTTGGGTGTTTGATAACCTGCATGGGGCCTCCTCAGCATGCACGAGTTCAGCCCAAATATCTGCATAGCATTCATGAACAAAGGACAGCCCATCAGCCGTTCACTAGTTAGCATGCATGAGCGAAGCGAGAGACAACTTGTTTTAAAAAATATTTGGAATTTCTTTTAAAAAATTAAAATTTTAGAAAATGTTCATAATACCAAAAATTGTTCAAATTTTCTAAAATGTCCAAATTTTCTAAAATTTTCAAAGAGATCCATATTTTCAAATTTTGTTAACATTTTCAGAAAAAACTTCAGAATTTAAAATTTCGTTTAAATTTTTAATAAAAGTCGAATTTTGTTTAGATTTTCAAAAACTGTTTGGATTTTTCTCAAAAAATGTTCAGATTAAAAAAAATGAAGTTTAAAAAAGATAAAACTTTCAAATTTTGTTTCGATTTCAAAAAAAAATAAAATTTCAAAAAAATGTTTAAATTTTCAAAGAAAATAGTTTTTACATGTTTCAAAAAATTGTTCACATTTTTGAAAAAAATTGTTCACTTGTTTGAAAATACTGGTTGCTATAGTACCGACTGACATGTTTAAGCAGATGCAAAGCTGCCAAACAAAGTACCAATTTAGCATGTCTCAGCAAATACACCGCTACCAAACAACAGCAAATATATGTACTCAGCATGTATCAAAGGAGAACAACCATGCTAGGTTCGGAGTGCTACCAAACACACCTGTAGCGAATGGTGGTGGCTAGGGCTCGGTGTCGGTGGTTCTGAGTTTGTTGGGGCCAAGGGCATTTTCATCCAGAAGAAAAATAAGGGACATATACAAGACAATGTTTTCACTAAAATTGACCTCGGTAACTGAAGTGGGAGAATTGGAGTGGCATTTTTCTGAATTTAGAATTTGGAGTGGCATAATTTGGAATCACCAAAATTGGGGTGGCATTTATCCAATTAACCCTATTTATAAGAAATATGAAAAATTACATTTGCTCGGAGAATAATTTTAATTACCCTCTTAACATCAATTTTAGTGACATGGTATGCCTCACTCCAAAAACAATGTACCATTGTGAACATTTCTACTTGAATTTTATAATTAATCATTTTCCTCAAAGCACATTCAACACCCCTATATCTTTCTTAAACTGATGGGTTCGATAAGTACATTTTTGATCTGGTAGTTTGGCTATAATTCTTTGGTAATTTACATGTTGTTACGTGCATATTCCAGTTGTAAAATTCCCCTAACTATAGCATTGACACTCTACTCACCATTCTAGTCGCGCCTGGATCAGTATTGTGCGCATCCCACCATGACGTGGCTGCACATGCCAAGGGAGGTGCGTGACGTGGTTGGACAGGGTACAAGTTCTCACTGGTGACAAAAGGACGAAGAAGAGCCTAAAGGTGTTGATGCTGGTTATCATGGTGTTGGTGTAGATGACAGGATAGTGGCATAGATGCATCACTGATGTGGTTGAGTACAGTTTGTAGCTGGTAAGGAGGAAAAAGAGCAGAGTTGGGTGCAGCTGAAGCCCAACAAGTATTACTGGAGCTACCTCCACCATGCCTCGAGCCTAAATTAGAGAGGACCTATTCATTCATTTGTTATCTTGATTTTGTGATTGTTCAACAAGTCTATTGGATTATCTTTTTATGGTAAAGGTTTCCCATTTCTTTGTCCTTGAACACAAGCTGCATTGCATTATGAAATGATTATACCTTTTATTGTTTATGTGATCAGTGGAATTTTCACAATACCATGTATGACCAAAACAATGTATAGAAATCAATTTTAGTTGACACAATATTTGAAGTTATGGCCAAACTATAAAACATCAAATATTATTTATAAATTTGTCTGGCTATTATCATTTATATTAGTCAAGATGCGTATTTATCGATAAAGCAAACCAGCCACAAAAGAGTGTTGTGTACGGGATCTTCCCTTGGCAGTTAGGACGTCCATTGCTATCAATATGGTTGAGGACATCCATTGTAGTGTTGTTGGTCCAAAAAATAGCAATGGCCACCAATCCATGCCGAAATTAGCATCTCTCTTCGTACGTAAACACACGTACGCGCCAGCATGCAAAAAAAATCTAAAAAAAGGTGTGAATCCCACCCACTTTACGTTAACCGGCCATGCACGCCGATCAACTAGTACCGGCGGTCGTCGCCGCCGTGGCCGTGGTGTGCCTGCTCATCGCCGGCCGCGCCGACGGCCAGTTCGAGTTCGTTCCTGCCGTGGCGAGCCAGGAGGTGGAGCCGCTGGCCACGAACCTGAACCCCGGGCAGCTCCTCCCGCAGCCGGAGGTGATGCCAGTGCCCAGCAATCTGCTCGCTAGGCCGGAATACGTCGCGCAGACGGGGTTCATGCCGGGGGCCTCCTTAGCCGGGGCGTTCACCGGCGGCTACGTCCCGCAGCAGCCGACGACAGAGCCACAGCCGCAGCCACTGCCGGAGTCGCAGACGCCCAAGTGGATGCCGGAGACGCAGACGACCAAGTGGGTGCCGGAGCCGCAGACGCCCAAGTGGATGCCGACGCCAACCTCGCCGGCGACGCCGTCTGTGCCCGTGCAGCCGAGTACCAGCGGCGGATCGTACGCTGGCGGGGCCGCCAACAAGCAGTTGGACGACGACGGAGAGCCGGTGGACGGGCTGAGCCCCAAGGCCATCGAGAACATCCTCAAGGAGCACAACGCATTCCGCGCCAAGGAGCATGTGCCCCCTCTCACGTAAGCACTGGACATGCAAGCATGCATCTCGCGGCGGCCGGCGCCGGAGACGATGATGACAACTCGGCCAACTGGATGGATGGATGCAGGTGGAACGCGACGGTGGCCCAGTACGCGCAGCACTACGCGAACGAGCGCAAGGGGGACTGCGCGCTGAAGCACTCGACGGGGCCGTACGGGGAGAACCTCATGTACGGCGAGGGCAGGGCGTGGACGTGGCGCCACACCGTCGACGAGTGGAGCGACGAGAAGCAGAACTACCACTACGGCTCCAACAGCTGCGACGCCGGCAAGCAGTGCGGCCACTACACCGCCGTGGTGTGGAAGCACACCACCGCCGTCGGCTGCGGCCGCGTCACCTGCACCAGCGGCGACACCCTCATGGTCTGCAGCTACTACCCGCCAGGGAACTACGACGGGGAGAAGCCATTCTAACTCATCATATCATCATCCTCAGCATTTCTCTCTTAATTAATATTCCATCTGATTAATCGGTTAATTAATCACGTAGTTCATTCTCCGCATCCACACGACAGTAGTACAACTCCAGTAGAATGTGCGTATATTTTTTAATATTTCTTGCACATACATAACATGTGCAAAAATTAGCAATCTTCTGAGATAAAGCCTTGCAGCTGCTGGTAGGAAAATACCAGGTGTGCAGTATTTTTTTTTCGGGTAGGTATTGTATTTTTTTTTTCTCAATTTGAGATTGCTTTTACCACGCTTGTCACGTGGTAGGTAGGTATTGTATTTCGTTGCCAAGAACAACTTATGATGTTTATTCTTAACCAAGTAATGTGCTTTGTTTTTTGTAGTAGAGAGAATACTTTACTGTCCTATGTAAGCAGTTGTCTTTTAACAATTGAAAGTTGCGTCAATTGATAAGGAGGTTCCAAGAAAAACGATCGAGTTTTTTTTTCGCAAGGAAAATTTTTCATACATCAACCACGAGCGTCAAGATTACATAAAGGGCACCTCTAATATATAGGTGCCCAATAAGCTATAACTAATACATATGCCCGTGCGTTGCAACGGGCTCCTCATCTCTATTGTAACGTCTCCATAGGGCACGGCAGCCTCGATGAGCGCGTGACCCCGGCGTCCTACTCCTCCACTCAACAATTCATCCTAGGGGGATGTAGCATGCAAACGATGGGGATGAGGAGACCAAAAACCATGATATGCAAAAAAAATATGTTCTTATCTAGATTCCATGCAATGGCGCACTATCATATCAAGATGCGAGGGCAAGGAGGCAATCATCTCCGTTCATGTTTTTTACCCCAAGAACGAATGCACGCACATGTCCTATGGGTAATAGATGCAATGCCCTAACCTTAGAAAAGACATTTGCTTGCATTATCTTTGGCACACCAGATTTATTCCATTAAAAATGAATACTTACCCTAACTTTATTTCTCTCAATACTAAAGCCAAAATGACACGAAAATAAGTGTTAGATTCTACTCTTTGTTATACTGCCTTTTACTTACAAAAACTTCAGATAGATACCTTGAATTTATTATTTATTATGCATGCCTCAAGTTAATCATCTATTTATTTTTAAACATAATATATTGAACTGGGGATTTCTAAATATTTTGGTGTAAGATGTATATTTACTCACATAACATTGAAGTATACAAATACTTGGACATACATATATACCCAGCCATGTAAATATGAGAAGTTCGTTATGCGTCATCTATAGTGATAGCTCTGTTTGTCTTCTCTATTTGTAGACGAATTTCAAGATTTAATAATGTTGCCAATTCTGACCAATCCATTGTTACATGCATGCACGTACACATATGTATGAGCCATTATGCTAAAAAGGCTAATTTAATAGAATCATTAGCCGAGACAGCATGATGCCATTGTTATTACCTTTGCTACCTGTAGAAATTCAGTCAAATATAAATAGGCACTATATGCTAGACTACATGATGCCATTGTCATTGCCTTATTGCACACATGGCTCTGGCTGCATGCATACTACTGTGCCCAAGGCCAAGAGTAGCTCTCGTTGAGGCAGTCCTCTTCTGGTGTCATCGATCTACCACCAATACAGATCTCTTTTGCTGAAGACAATCTCACCATAATCTTCAGGACTTCTATTAAAACTGGGCATTCATGTTAGCAGATAGAGAGGGAAACGTGATGTCGTAGTATATATGAAGAGAAGTATAACTGACAATATACAATAATGAGCTAATTACTACGATGAGTTATTTCCAGCGCTGCATCCCCTCCTGAACATAGGAATTTTGTTAATTCAGTACGTATGGAAGGCAAGAGCGTCAGACATAAAAACTGACAATACATATGCCTGTCGCTAAACTTAGGTACTAATAAGATGAGATGGATCATTGAACTTCTAAACAAATTAATGGTAGGTGATGCAAGAAGGCACCTGTCAATGGCAATGCACCATTTAATGTTGATAAAATCTGGAACGGTTAACAGAGTCTGCAATGCTGACTTCCCTTGTTGACTCTGGTGCAACTCCTGCAGTGATAACCAGAAATCTTAATAAAATTAAATTGAAAAGTGGACAGAACACACATTATGAGTGAACCATGAACAACACTTGATGCTAGAAAATCTTGTATTGATGTGCTCAAGGTAATTATATGATATGTCTTTCACCGAAGAATGAAGTATTCGCTAGCTAGTTGTGCATTGTAAGCTTCTTCTTTAAAAGAATTACTCAATGCAAACTTCTTACTGAAATGGATACTGCAGAACTTGTGCTACTTGTGCTGCATCATCAATCAATTCATACTATCATAAAAAAAATGTATCACAGCCTTTGGCATGAGCAGTAGCACATCATTCTCACCTGGAGCAGTTACCTGAATAAAAATGAATCAAAACTACAGGAGATATTGTCCACGCATTTAGATCTGCAGCTTTACTATGCCTCAGCATGTTTGTGTTTCCCCAAACCATCTTCTTTTCCTGGACCTCTATTTCCCTAATGAACACGATGGCTTATGATTGTGGTAGCCTCATGAGATTGGGAGAGAACACTACCATGTGAGGCACGAAGCCCTCATCCTCAGGGAAGGTCAAACTAAATAAGATATGTGGTAGTATGGACGTTGAAGACGATGCTTAACAGCCAGCAGTCAGGTTGACGTCACTATTGTGTGCACCAACCCCATCGCCGGCGCAACCGGCCATGGCCTTGTGCACCTTCTGTCTGCATGACCAACCAATTTCAGTTAAAAGCATTGTACAAAAGTAGGCACAAATTAGTAGAACGAAAGTGGAAAGGAGTAAAAACTGGAATATATAACTGTTGATATTGATTTAGCTATTAAAACAAGAATCCACACCAAGTAAGTTCGTAAAGAAAATCCACACCAAGAGATAAGAGACCTTATATGGACATGATCTTTTTTTGTAACTGAATCGAGTTTATATGGTTTCTTTGTAACAATATATGGTCGGCTGCTGCATTAGAAGTGGTACTTTGAAGGATCTGTTCGTCGCAACACAGTAGGATCTGTTCATTGATCTGTATTAGATAGCACACCTTTAGCTTGTAGTGCAGATTTATTGAAATTGACAGTGCCACACTCCAAAATCAGTTATACTCCACAATCTAATTTTAGCTCTATATATTCATGTAACTGAAGAAGTAGTACATCTGCGGCAGCATGCCTCTTTTTGGCCCTTACATAATTTGCTGAATTGAATTGCAATCATGGTACTGAAAGGACACATGAGGACATCCAGTTTGCATGAAAAGTTTTCTGTAAGAATAAATCATACACTCTGATTTCATCTAATCACAGGAGCTGGTGCCTAGGCAGGATCATCCACCTCATTCCCAGGCTCAGTGGCATCACACGTGAACACACTTGACCAAATTGCACAAATAAGGTAATTCCAATCAAAGGTGATGGTGTTACTATTGCTATGGGCAAGCAGGATGCATAGTGCATGACATCGTGATATCAGTAAGAAGTTCTGATAGCAGCCACGCCACAATCGAGGTCTCAGAATAACAGAGTAGATGGGGAGGGTACCTGGGTCGTTCGGGAGAGGGAGATCGAGAGTGACCACTGCTAGGGCACAGGGGACGTCCGGTTCTTGCAGTTACGGATGCCGACGATAGGATCCGGCGACAAATTATTGAAAGCCGGCGAGGCGGTTGAGGGAGACGATGGTCTCCATCCCGCCGGTGCTCGTATTCCCATGCGACGATGGTCTCCATGCCGCCGTGGTCCCCATGCATCTCCTGGACTTGGGACGGGAGGAAGGCTGCCGAGCAGTTCGAGGCTCGAGGGAGAGGGAGGCGACGGAGGGATGTATACCGCTGCTCCCGGCGTGGAGTTCGGCCGCGGACTCAGCGAGGAAGGCGGCGGCGGCGGCGCGCCCGCTCGTGCGCGGGGAACAGGAAGGGGATCGTGGCGTGATGTGTCTGTTGAAAGGATTGCGGGCTGAATGTACTAAACTACAGGGACGTTTCTACAAACAACGAAACGCTACCTCAAATTGGCCACTTAAAAAGGATTGCGGGTTCAATTCCTAAAAAGCACAGGGACCTTTGTGTAAAAGAGCAGCGACGGTGAAGCCGACACACTTAGTTTTTTTAAAAAATAGGTGCTTTATTATTAGGGAAATATAATAGGGCCTAGTCGCTTTTTACATCATCAAGGGTCAAAAAAAGTGCTCTAACAGCTGTCATATCTCTACTTTTTTTTACTCTATATTTACAGCACCCCTCCAAAACAGCATCAAACGTTGCAAATTTTCAACACCTGGGCCTTTGGAGTAGAACAAATTCGGTCGTGTGTAAATCTCCAGCTGTCGTGATCCAAGCGAGTTTATGGCTAACATGGTTTCTTTCTCTTCTAACATGTCATATCACACGTTAATTAAAAGAATTTCGTAAGAAGGTAACTTGTCACGAGTAAATTGAAAGAACACGCTACATATATAGAAATATATTTGGAACTACCCCATGTGGCGTGGCATACGTGGTGAGCATTCAAAACTTGATAAGAAAAAGGAAATACAATCAGATTTTTTTTGGAGTGGCAGAGAGATCAGTCCTCGGGTCCATTTCATCAAGGAAACCTTTGATAGGGTTCGGCATCAGAATGGAAAATTGAGCTGTTTCGGCGTGTACCGGCATATCTGGAGCCGCTCATTGCGGTCTGAAGATTAGTCAAACAGTCGGGAAGCTCACCAACGAGGAGTAGTCAGTCATCCTCTCCAGCAAGACCTCGACTCACTCGGAGGTTACTGTCGGGGGTATAAATACGGGGTATCCTAAGTATATGAATGGCCCACCAAAAGGCCCTAACCCATTGAAGATACGACCTGGAAGATTATAGGCGAGAAGGCAACGTCACGGTGGCTTGGAGAGGACCAAGTCCCTACACTCGGATCCCAAGGAGTCTCACAGGCAGGAGTAGTCGGCCAAGAAGATGACATGACAGGAGTAGTCGGCTAGGTCAGTAATCCGCAGCTACCTAGGATACCTCCCAACTATGACATCTTAAATACAATAGTTAATTACCCAATGATGGCATAATCTGGTTAAATACGACAGTTATTAGCAGTATATGCCAGGAAACAGTCGGCCGCGCCTAAGGCCATGAACAACATTAGCACTAACCCATTATGTACCCCCTCCTAGCGCACTCTATATAAGCCGGGAGGGGAGCATCGGCCTGAGGTTTGAGCATTCACGCCTTGTACCTTACGCACCCTGTCCATCCGAGGAATGATGGCCTGCTCGTGCTGCTTGAGTAGTTGCGTCCCAAACTAGAGCAACAAGTAGCGTCGGTGCACCTGCTGCGGCGGCACTCCCGCTGGTCCTCCTTCCTAGGCAGCAGCGTCGGTGACGATGCTGGGCACAGGAGTATGTGGAGCTAGCGCCTCGGCGAGCAGAGCAAAAGGCATGCGCGCGTGGCCACGAGCGTAGAGTCCGGCAACGGCAGCAGGCTCTCCGGGAGGTGGCACCGGCCATGGCGACACGGGACAGTGTGTGGTGGTGCCGACCACGACATAGCGAGGCAGCGGGAGGCGGCGCTGGTGGAGTCATGGGATGTGTGGGTGGAGAAGAGAAAGAATTAAAAGGGAGGAGATAGAGAGGTGGGAGGTGGGTGGATGATATATAGGACCAAAATTTGACCCAAATCTAGGATAGAAATTGGTCCAACAAACGAAAAAATGAAATGGGTCCCTACGTTTTGGCCAGGAAAATGAAATGGGCTCTTGCGTTGGGCCTCGTTTCTTGTTTGCGTGGACCAAAACAGACATAGGTGGACGAAATGATTTCCTGTGTTAGAGTTGGCCTAAGAGCACCACAATGGTAGGGTACATAATTCTTTGCGTGTACCGAAGAGGGCCAGAACCGGTAGAACGATTGCATCTACATTCATACTCCTAGTATTTTCCTAGTATTGTTAGGATTATATCCACAACATCATCTCTAATACTTATGGTACTTCCAGAGGAAATATCTGATACTTCCACCCCTAGGGTGCTCCCGGTGCTCCAAAATTCGGTAGCACATTTTTAAATGTTTGAAAAAATTCAGCACATTGACACAACATCAAAATATGTTGTAAAAAAATGAAATCAAAATTTGAAACAAAGCTCGGGAAACATAAATGATAAATTCGATAGTAAATAGTACACAACATAAGTTGGGCTTTATATTAGGCCAATTATCACATTGGTGTCCATTTTGTCATTTTTGTATCTCGGGCAATGTTTTGAATTTTGATTTGAATTTTTTTAACAACATTCATTGATGTTGTGCCAATGTGCTAGAATTTTTTCAGAATTTTTTGAACATTTTAAAATATGCTACCGAGCTTGGATCACCGGGAGCACCTTAGAGGGGCAAATTTTCGTGTTTTGACCCTTTTCCAAAACCTATTCGAGATTTGACCCTAAGTTGAAAAAAATTCAAGATCTGACCCTTTTGCTACCGCCAGAGTCCATGGCGATAGGGTCTAACAGCCTACCGCTAGGGACTTTGGCGGTAGGTGAGGGAGTTCAGGATTAGGGGGTCTCCGGACAGCCGGACTCTATCCTTTGGCCGGACTATTGGACTATGAAGATACAAGATTGAAGACTTCGTCTCGTGTCCGGATGGGACTCTACTTGGCGTGGAAGGCAAGCTAGGCAATACGGATATGGATATCTCCTCCTTTGTAACCGACCTTGTGTAACCCTAGCCCCCTCCGGTGTCTATATAAACCGGAGGGTTTTAGTCCGTAGGACAACATACAATCATACCATAGGCTAGCTTCTAGGGTTTAGCCTCTCCAATCTCGTGGTAGATCAACTCTTGTAATACTCATATGATCAAGAATAAATCAAGCAGGACGTAGGGTTTTATCTCCATCAAGAGGGCCCGAACCTGGGTAAAACATCGTGTCCCCTGCCTCCTGTTACCATCCGCCTTAGACACACAATTCGGGACCCCCTACCCGAGATCCGCCGGTTTTGACACCGACATTGGTGCTTTCATTGAGATTTCCTCTGTGTCGTCGCCGTTAGGCTTGATGGCTCCTACGATCATTGATAGCGATGCAGTCCAGGGTGAGACTTTTCTCCCCGGACAGATCTTTGTGTTCGGCGGCTTCGCACTGTGGGCCAACTCGCTTGGCCATCTGGAGCAGATCGAAAGTTACGCCCCTGGCCACCAGGTCAGATTTGGAAGCTTAAACTACACGGCCGATACCCGCGGAGACTTGATCTTCGACCGATTCAAGCCCCTGCCTTGTGCGTCGCGCGGTCACGATGAGTACGATTTAGCTCTGCCATCAGACCATATTCAGGAGATCGCACCGGCGGCCGCCCCGAGTCTCAATTCGGAGCCAGTTGCGCCATTCATGGAGGGGTGGATAGACCCCCGTCACGGAGGCCGTATCCTCAACGGCGATCGAGCCGAATATCAACCTTACCCTTCACGAGAGCCGTGTTGTCAAACTGTCGGATCCTTCTCCGGCCACGGACTCCGAACCGCCTGCGCCCGTTCTTGTCGAATCCGATTGGGCGCCGATCATGGAGTTTACCTCCGCGGATATTTTTCAACACTCGCCCTTTGACGACATACTGAACTCATTAAGCTCTCTCTCCATGTCAGATATGTCCGGCAGGATTGGGATGTGGATGACGAAGAAATTCGCCGCCCACCCACCACCCACTTAGTAGCCACTATCGATGACTTAACCGACATGCTCGACTTCGACTTCGAAGACATCGATGGTATGGACGACGATGCGGGAGGCGAAGAGGAACCACTGCCCACAGGGCACTGGACAACCACCTCATCATACGATATATACATGGTGGACACACCCAAAGAAGGCAATGATGACGAGACAATGGAGGATGACCCCTCCAAGAAGCAACCCAAGCGCCGGTGTCAGCGGCGCTGCTCTAAGTCCCGCCAAGGCAAAAGTGGCGATACCGGCACAGGAGATAATAACACTTCGGACAGTGCCGAAGACGGCAACAATCCCCTCCAGCAAGATTTAGGGCAGGAGGATGGAGAGGCCAGCCCTCCTGAGAGAGCGGTAGATGGAGAGGAGGAGGATGATAATTACATGCCTCCCTCCGAAGACGAGGCAAGCCTCGATGACGACGAATTCGTCGTGCCAGAGGATCCCATCGAACAAGAGCGCTTTAAGCGCAGGCTTATAGCCACGGCAAATAGTCTTAAGAAAAAGCAGCAGCAGCTTCAAGCTGATCAAGATTTGCTAGCTGACAGATGGACTGAAGTCCTGGCGGCCGAGGAATATAAACTCGAACGCCCCTCCAAGTGTTACCCAAAGTGCAGGTTGCTACCCCGACTGGAGGAGGAAGCACCGAAAGCTACATCCCCGGTGTATGACGCGGCTGATCGGCCACCTCATGGGCGTGACAGAGAAACATTCCAGCCAAAAGCTCAGCCTGCACCCCGACGCCATTCAAATAAAAAAGGCATGGGGAAATACGCCAGACCTGCGAGATGTATTGGAGGACAAAGCAAAACACGCAAGATCGATCTACGGATCACGGGGGCGCGCCACTATGCGAGACGATAATCGTCACGCTGGATACAGTAAAAGTAAGTCCGGCCGGGCCGAACACAGCGGGCAAGACTCATTTGAGCTGCATCGCGATATAGCCCAGTACAGAGGCGCCGCACACCCCTTATGCTTCACAGACGAAGTAATGGATCATCAAATCCCAGAGGGTTTCAAACCCGTAAATATAGAATCATACGACGGCACAACAGATCCTACAGTATGGATCGAGGATTTCCTCCTGCATATCCACATGGCACGCGGTGATGATCTACACGCCATTAAATACCTCCCACTCAAACTCAAAGGACCAGCTCGGCATTGGCTCAATAGCTTGCCAGCAGAGTCCATTGGCTGTTGGGAAGATATGGAAGCCGCATTCCTCGACAAATTTCAGGGCACTTATGTGCGACCACCAGATGCCGATGACTTGAGCCACATAATTCAGCAGTCAGAGAAATCGGCCAGGCAATTCTGGACGGTTCCTAACAAAGAAAAATCAAATCATCGACTGTCCGGATGCAGAGGCCCTAGCAGCTTTCAAGCACAACATCCGCGACGAGTGGCTAGCCCGGCACCTTGGTCAGGAAAAGCCGAAATCTATGGCAGCCCTCACGACACTCATGACCCACTTTTGTGCGGGAGAAGACAACTGGCTGGCTCGCAGTAATAACATATCAAAGAACCATGGTACTTCGGATACCAAGGACGGCAATAGCAGGTCACGTTGCAACAAACATAAGCGCCGCATTAACAGCGACAATACCAAGGATACGACAGTCAATGCCGGATTCAAAGGCTCTAAACCCGGTCAGCGGAAAAAGCCATTCAAAAGAAGCACTCCGGGCCCGTCCAGTTTGGACCGCATACTCGATCGCTCGTGTCAAATACACGGCACCCCCAACAAGCCAGCCAACCACACCAACAGGGATTGTTGGGTGTTCAAGTAGGCCGGCAAGTTAAAAGACGAAAACAAAGATAAGGGGCCACATAGCGATGACGAGGAGGAGCCCCGGCAGCCGAACACCGGAGGACAGAAGAGGTTCCCCCCACAAGTGCGGACGGTGAACATGATATACGCAACCCACATCCCCAAGAGGGAGCGGAAGCGTGCGCTCAGGGACGTATATGCGTTGGAGTCAGTCGCCCCAAAGTTCAACCCATGGTCCTCCTATCCGATCACCTTCGATCGTAGGGACCACCCCACTAGTATCCGTTATGGCAAATTCGCCGCACTGGTCCTAGACCCAATCATTGATGGATTTCACCTCACTTGAGTCCTCATGGATGGCGGCAGCAGCCTGAACCCGCTTTATCAGGACACGGTGCGCAAAATGGGTATAGACCCCTTGTGACGCCCCGAGACCGATGCGCCAGGTGTCTTCCGGTTATTCGCTGTTGTTGCCTTGCCTTTCGTTTGTGTGTTGCATCTTGCCATGTCATCATCCGTATTGCATCTGCATGTTTTCAAAACTTGCATCCGTCCCGGTCTCTTCGTTCCGTCCGTTGTCCGTTCTGAGCCCAGACACACTTGCACGCGCCCGCGGCATGTCAGAAATAGTATTTTATAAGTCACCGGAGAATATTCTCGGATTGGGTTGAAAGTTGGCGTGCGGTCTTATTTTTGTGTAGATAGACCGCCTATCAAGTTTCATCACATTCGGAGTTCGTTTGATTAGCCCAACCGTTAAACTATAGCGGCATTATAGCCGGTCTAATGTCGGACGTTTTCGATCTCCGGGCCTCTCTCTCTTCTCTTCTCTTAGCTCGAGCTTTCTGCTCTGTCTGCTGTCTACCGCCAGACCCCGAAACCCTCTCTGCACAGTACATAGAACCCCTCACGTGCGCGTCTGAAACTTCCCCGGACCCGACCCGGACAGTCGTCACCGTTGTGTCCGGGGATGCTTCGTATGTCATGTGCACTGCCTTGCACATGATGGTGTTGTACGATCGAGCCCGTGTAGGCCCCACCATAAAACTTCGGACAAAATCTCTATCATATGTTTTTTCTGGCTTATTTTGCAAGCCAATCCTTTGTTTTGTTTTGATTGTGGTATTCGAGTTGCTTCGAAGTCAAATGTGGATTCCATCCCTTGTCTAAGCAGTGTTCTCATACTTCTATGTGAATGCAATCCTTCTTGATCTTCGAGCTTGCCATCTCAATTTCTTCTGAACCGGTGTTCTTCTCGTCAAGTGGATCCGTTCATTTTTGACAGTCACGAGATCAATTCTCAGTTCTTTGCAACGGTGTTCGTTTCATCCGTTCCAAGTTGACTTTGTTTTTCCCACCCTCCCTCCCTTGTTTTTCTTCAAGGACTCAATTTTCTTAATTCGTTATCCATTTTATGGATGTGAAGTCTCTCCACTCTTTTCAATCAACGTTCTTACACAGTGGTTCTCTTGAAGATGCTCTACTTGTTCGTCATTATTCGTTATTTTCCTTCTCCGGTGGACTCAACTCAAGCTTTCGGTGTTTATCTCTTATCCTTTTTTCCTCGTTTCAAATACCTTCTCATACCGGTGCACCTCATAATTGTTCACCCCTCGCTATTCATTTGTTCCGAAGTGCTGAAGCTATCTCAGAAGATTCTAGTTTCCATTCTTAATTCGTCAAGTTCTTTTGAGGACTTTATCCCATTCAAGCCTTTCTCTAAGACCTCTCTTATTTCCCCGGAGTTACTCTCAATTTTTTTCCCAGAGTTATTGAAGGAAATATGCCCTAGAGGCAATAATAAAGTTATTATTTATTTCCTTATATCATCATAAATTTTTATTATTCATGCTAGAATTGTATTAACCAGAAACATAATACATGTGTGAATACATAGACAAACAGAGTGTCACTAGTATGCCTCTACTAGACTAGCTCATTAATCAAAGATGGTTATGTTTCCTAACCATGGACAAAGAGTTGTTATTTGATTAACGGGATCACATCATTAGGTGAATGATCTGATTGACATGACCCATTCCATTAGCTTAGCACCCGATCGTTTAGTATGTTGCTATTGCTTTCTTCATGACTTATACATGTTCCTATGACTATGAGATTATGCAACTCCCGTTTGCCGGAGGAACACTTTGTGTGCTACCAAACGTCACAACGTAAATGGGTGATTATAAAGGTGCTCTACAGGTGTCTCCAAAGGTACATGTTGGGTTGGCATATTTCGAGATTAGGATTTGTCACTCCGATTGTCGGAGAGGTATCTCTGGGCCCTCTCGGTAATGCACATCACATAAGCCTTGCAATCATTGCAACTAATGAGTTAGTTGTGAGATGATGTATTACGAAACGAGTAAAGAGAATTGCCGGTAACAAGATTGAACTAGGTATTGAGATACCGACGATCGAATCTCGGGCAAGTAACATACCGATGACAAAGGGAACAACGTATGTTGTTATGCGGTCTGACCGATAAAAGATCTTCGTAGAATATGTAGGAGCCAATATGAGCATCCAGGTTTCGCTATTTTTTATTGACCGGAGACGTGTCTCGGTCATGTCTACATTGTTCTCGAACCCGTAGGGTCCGCACGCTTAAGGTTTCGATGACAGTTATATTATGAGTTTATGCATTTTGATGTACCGAAGTTTTTTCGGAGTCCCGGATGTGATCACGGACATGCCGAGGAGTCTCGAAATGGTCGAGACATGAAGATTGATATATTGGAAGCCTATATTTGGATATCGGAAGTGTTCTGGGTGAAATCGGGATTTTACCGGAGTACCGGGAGGTTACCGAACCCCCCCGGGAGGTATATGGGCCTTAGTGGGCTTTAGTGGAAGAGAGGAGAGGTGGCCAGGGCTGGGTCGTGCGCCCCTCCCCCCCCTAGTCCGAATAGGACAAGGAGAGGGGGCCGGCGCCCCCCTTCCTTCTCTCTCTCCTCTTTCCCCCTCCCGAATCCTATCCCAACTAGGAAAGGGGGGGAATCCTACTCCCAGAGGGAGTAGGACTCCTCCTGGCGCGCCCTCTCCTGGCCGGTCGCACCCCCCCCTTTGAGCCTTTATATACGGAGGCAGGAAGCACCCCTAGAGACACAAGTTGATCCACGTGATCATATTCTTAGCCGTGTGCGGTGCCCCCTTCCACCATAGTCCTCGATAATATTGTAGCGGTGCTTAGGTGAAGCCCTGCGACAGTAGTACATCAATATCGTCACCATGCCGTCGTGCTGACGGAACTCTTCCCCGACACTTTGCTGGATCGGAGTCCGGGGATCGTCATCGAGCTAAACGTGTGCTAGAACTCGGAGGTGTCGTAGTTTCGGTGCTTGATCGGTCGGGCCGTGAAGACGTACGACTACATCAACCACGTTGTGCTAACGCTTCTGTTGTCGATCTACAAGGGTACGTAGATCACACTCTCCCCTCTCGTTGCTATGCATCACCATGATCTTGCGTGTCCGTAGGAATTTTTTTGAAATTACTATGTTCCCCAACAGTTATTTTCTCAGAAGATACCTGACTCTTCTTATTTTCCCGGAGTTACTCTCAATTTTTTTCAAGTTTGACGTAAGAATGAGTTATCATCAGTCAAATGCCTTTCTCTAAGATCTCTCAAATTCTTTTCATTGTTGGCTCAACCTTTTCCAATTTTCTTTCCGGAGTGCCTCAAAAAATTTCAGTGGTGGTTCTCGTCATCATTCTCAACATTTGAAGACCGGGGAATAATTTCTCTTCAATCATATCCGTTCTCGTGAAGATTCTAAGTTCTAGCTTGATGCCATCCTCTCATAATTGTTTTGGTTGCGAGAATCATTTTCATCTATTCGGAGAAATTCAAGAGTCTTCTCAGTTTGTTTCTCCGGAGCCCATCATCTCAAAATTATTCATGTCAGCTTTCAGCTATCATTCAAAAAATCTTACCGGTGCATCGCCCAAATATCCTTTAATCAGCTTGTGATCTATTCGTTCTCATGGATCTAAATTCACTCAAGCATCTTTGTTCATTTGCTAATTCTTCCCGGTGTTTCTTTATCTTTACTTCGTTCATTTTCAATTCTTACGGTGGTTCGTTCAAGATTTCTCTTCCTTCTTTATCATATCAATTCATTCGTTGTTTCGATCCTACCGGTGTTTTCGTTGAAGACCTTCTCAAGTTTGCGACATATCTATCTTAAATCCTTTCTACGAGAATAAGTAGTATGCCAATTCCATTGCTTGTCATCAATTTGAATTGGTGAAGGATAAGTATAATGTAATTCTTATTATTGTTTCATCGAAGTGATTTAATTCCTTATTCCGGAGGTTCATCAAAATTCTTGATTTTAGTTGTTTCATCTTTTCTTCCGGAGTTCCAAGTTTTTCACTTTATCTCATCGCAAAGTTCCATCCAATCATCGCAAGGTTTCACCTTGTGTTTTTAACTTCTTTTTTCCTTTAGTCTTCATCATCCTTTTGTTACCGGAGTTCTTCATGGATGTTCTACATGATGGTTCATCAAGGACTTAATCCGTTCTCGAAGTGTTCATCAAGATTCTTTTCAGAGGAGCTCAAGCATTCTTCATCTTGCAATCCAGAGTGCCATTCTTTCTATCGTATCATTAGAGGTGGTATTATGTCATTCTTGATAATTTGAGTTCATGTTTCATGATTCACATGTTTTTAAGAATGAGATATTTTAAATCCATCAATCTCTTCATTGCAGCTACCTTGGATTATATTCCACCTAAAGCCTTCCCTAAGGATTGTTGATATCATGGTGTTTATAATTGATCCAAGTTCTTCTTTTATCCTTCCGGTGAAATAGTTTCTCGTCTTCTTGCTCATATCAATCCAATCTATTGTTTTCCGTTATTGGCAAAATTTCAGCTCATAATTTTGAAATGTCTTCCATAAGCCCGCACCAAGCTTATCCTTTTCGTTGTGGGTTTTTCCAACAACTGCGTTCGACCCTTCTCCTAAGGATGCCTTTTCAAGCTCAATTGTGACAGAAGTTGGCATTTTCTCCTCCATTCTTTTATTTTAATTATCTATCTTCTATTTCTTCCGTCCGGAGGCATTGTGATGTTGCTCTCTTCAACCCTTCTTCTTGTGTTGTCAGGATCGTGTTCTTTTTGTGCTTATCCATTTAACCGGAGGGTTGTGCCTCTGCTCAAGTTCTTTTCGCCTTATCAAGTCTTGCATCACTTCTCAACCGGAGTGCTGCTCGAATTTGTTCTTCCTTGTTCCTCTTTTCTAACGGAGTGTTTTCAACTTCGTTTATCTCCATTGTATTCTTTTCACAAAATGGCTTAACCTCGCAAGGTTCTTTTGTTTCACTCGTTTGTCAAAGAAGCAACTTAGTTTTACCTCTTCTCTTTCTCTTCCGTTTTTCCCTCTGGTGCCATTCTAGATCTCGGGACGAGATCCTCTCGTAGTGGTGGAGTGTTGTGACGCCCCGAGACCGATGTGCAAGGTGTTTTCCGGTTATTCGCTGTTGTTGCCTTGCCTTTCATTTGTGTGTTGCATCTTGCCATATCATCATCCAGATTGCATCTACATGTTTTCAAAATTTGCATCCGTCCTGGTCTCTTCGTTCCGTCCGTTGTCTGTTCTGAGCCCAGACACACTTGCACACGCCCGCGGCATGTCCGAAATAGTATTTTATAAGTCGCCGGAGAATGTTCTTGGATTGGGTTGAAACTTGGCGTGCGGTCTTATTTTAGTGCAGATAGACCGCCTGTCAAGTTTCATCGCATTCGGAGTTCGTTTGATTAGCCCAACCGTTAAACTATAGCGGCATTATAGCCGGTCTAACGTCGGACGTTTTGGGTCTCCGTAAACAGTCGTCGGGCCTCTCTCTCTTCTCTTCTCTCAGCTCGAGCTTTCTGCTTGGCCGCTGTCTACCGCCAGACCTCGAAACCCTCTCTGCATAGTACATCGAACCCCTCACGTGCGCGTCCGAAACTTCCCCGGACCCGACCCGGGCAGTCGTCACCGTTGTCTCCGGGGACGCTTCGTATGTCATGTGCACTGCCTTGTACATGATGGTGCTGTACGATCGAGCCCGTGTAGGCCCCACCACGAAAACTTCGGACGAAATCTCTATCATATGTTTGTTCCGGCTTATTCTGCAAGCCAATCCTTTGTTTTATTTTGATTGTGGTATTTGAGTTGCTTCGGAGTCAAATGTGGATTCCATCCTTGTCTAAGAGGTGTTCTCATACTCCTATGTGAATGCAATCCTTCTTGATCTTCGAGCTTGCCATCTCAATTTCTTCTGAACCGGTGTGCTTCTCGTCAAGTGGATCCGTTCATTTTCGACAGTCGTGAGATCAATTCTCAGTTCTTTGCAACTGTGTTCGTTTCATCCGTTCCAAGTTGACTTTGTTTTTCCCACCCTCCCTCCCTTGTTTTTCTTCAAGGACTCAGTTTTCTTAATTCATTATCCATTTTATGGATGTGAAGTCTCTCCACTCTTTTCAATCAACGTTCTTACACTGTGGTTCTCTTGAAGATGCTCTACTCGTTCGTCATTATTCGTTATTTTCCTTCTCCGGTGGACTCAACTCAAGTTTTCGGTGTTTATCTCATATCCTTTTTTTCCTCGTTTCAAATACCTTCTCATACTAGTGCACCTCATAATTGTTCACCCTCGCTATTCATTTGTTCCAAAGTGCTGAAGATATCTCAGAAGATTCTAGTTTCCATTCTCAATTCGTTCAAGTTCTTTTCAGGACGTTATCCCATTCAAGCCTTTCTCTAAGATCTATCTTATTTTCCCGGAGTTACTCTCAATTTTTTTCCCGAAGTTATTTTCTCAGAAGATACCTGACTCTTCTTATTTTCTCGGAGTTACTCTCAATTTTTTTTCAAGTTTGACGTAAGAATGAGTTATCATCACTCAAATGCCTTTCTCTAAGATCTCTCAAATTCTTTTCATTGTTGGCTCAACCTTTTCCAATTTTCTTTCTGGAGTGCCTCAAAAATTTTCAGTGGTGGTTCTCGTCATCATTCCCAACATTTGAAGACCGAGGAATAATTTCTCTTCAATCATATCTGTTCTCGTGAAGATTCTAAGTTCTAGCTTGATGCCATCCTCTCATAATTGTTTTGGTTGCGAGAATTATTTTCATCTATCCGGAGCAATTCAAGAGTCTTCTCAGTTTGTTTCTCCGGAGCCCATCATCTCAAAATTATTCATGTCAGCTTCCAGCTATCATTCAAAAAATCTTACCGGTGCATCGCCCAAATATCCTCTAATCAGCTTGTGATCTATTCGTTCTCATGGATCTAAATTCACTCAAGCATCTTCGTTCATTTGCTAATTCTTCCCGGTGTTTCTTTATCTTTACTTCGTTCATTTTCAATTCTTACGGTCGTTCGTTCAAGATTTCTCTTCCTTCTTTATCATATCAATTCGTTCGTTGTTTCAATCCTACCGGTGTTTTCGTTGAAGACCTTCTCAAGTTTGCGACATATCTATCTTAAATCCTTTCTACGAGAATAAGTAGTATGCCAATTCCATTGCTTGTCATCAATTTGAATTGGTGAAGGATAAGTATAATGTAATTCTTATTATTGTTTCATCCAAGTGATTTAATTCCTTATTCCGGAGGTTCATCAAAATTCTTGATTTCAGTTGTTTCATCTTTTCTTCCGGAGTTCCAAGTTTTTCACTTTATCTCATCGCAAAGTTCCATCCAATCATCGCAAGGTTTCACCTTGTGTTTTTAACTTCTTTTTTCCTTTAGTCTTCATCATCCTTTTGTTACCGGAGTTCTTCATGGATGTTCTACATGATGGTTCATCAAGGACTTAATCCGTTCTCGAAGTGTTCATCAAGATTCTTTTCAGAGGAGCTCAAGCATTCTTCATCTTGCAATCCAGAGTGCCATTCTTTCTATCGTATCATTAGAGGTGGTATTATGTCATTCTTGATAATTTGAGTTCATGTTTCAGGATTCACATGTTTTTAAGAATGAGATATTTTAAATCCATCAATCTCTTCATTGCAGCTACCTTGGATTATATTCCACCTAAAGCCTTCCCTAAGGATTGTTGATATCATGGTGTTTATAATTGATCCAAGTTCTTCTTTTATCCTTCCGGTGAAATAGTTTCTCGTCTTCTTGCTCATATCAGTCCAATCTATTGTTTTCCGTTATTGGCAGAATCTCAGCTCATAATTTTGAAATGTCTTCCATAAGCCCGCACCAAGCTTATCCTTTTCGTTGTGGATTTTTCCAACAACTCCGTTCGACCCTTCTCCTAAGGATGCCTTTTCAAGCTCAATTGTGAAAGAAGTTGGCATTTTCTCCTCCATTCTTTTATTTTAATTATCTATCTTCTATTTCTTCCGTCCGGAGGCATTGTGATGTTGCTCTCTTCAACCCTTCTTCTTGTGTTGTCAGGATCGTGTTCTTTTCGTGCTTATCCATTTAACCGGAGGGTTGTGCCTCTGCTCAAGTTCTTTTCGCCTTATCAAGTCTTGCATCACTTCTCAACCGGAGTGCTGCTCAAATTTGTTCTTCCTTGTTCCTCTTTTCTAACAGAGTGTTTTCAACTTCGTTTATCTCCGTTGTATTCTTTTCTCGAAATGGCTTAACCTTGCAAGGTTCTTTGGTTTCACTCGTTTGTCAAAGAAGCAACTTAGTTTTACCTCTTCTCTTTCTCTTCCGTTTTTTCCCTCCGGTGCCATTCTAGATCTCGGGACGAGATCCTCTCATAGTGGTGGAGTGTTGTGACGCCCCGAGACCGATGCGCTAGGTGTCTTCCGGTTATTCGCTATTGTTGCCTTGCCTTTCGTTTGTGCGTTGCATCTTGCCATGTCATCATCCGCATTGCATCTGCATGTTTTCAAAACTTGCATCCGTCCCGGTCTCTTCGTTCCTTCCATTGTCTGTTCTGAGCCCAGACACACTTGCACGCGCCCGCGGCATGTCCGAAATAGTATTTTATAAGTGGCCGGAGAATGTTCTCGGATTGGGTCGAAAGTTGGCGTGAGGTCTTATTTTAGTGCAGATAGACCGCCTGTCAAGTTTCATCGCATTCGGAGTTCGTTTGATTAGCCCAACCGTTAAACTATAGCGGCATTATAGCCGGTCTAACGTCGGACGTTTTCGGTCTCCGGAAACAGTCGCTGGGCCTCTCTCTCTTCTCTTCTCTCAGCTCGAGCTTTCTGCTCTGTCCGCTGTCTACTGCCAGACCCCGAAACCCTCTCTGCACAGTACATCGAACCCCTCATGTGCGCGTCTGAAACTTCCCCGGACCCGACCCGGGCAGTCGTCACCGTTATGTCCGGATCATCCCCAAACTTCTACAAAAGGTCACCGTTTTCTTATTTGGACTCCCTAGCCTATTTTTCCTGACCGTCCGATTAAAATCGGAGGGACCAAATGCCCCTATCACAAATCCACTTGCTTTATATATATAGACCGCCCCTAACCTAATATAGACACACCACCTAATTTCTAGGGATCCTCCCGAGCGCCGCCACTCTTCCTGTCTCTTCCTCATCGGGATCCTCCCCGATCCAAAAATCCCTTCCTCGTTTTCAGATCCACCCAATCCCTCCATCGATCCAACCACAGCCCTACGCTGCTCTGCTTCCCCCCGATCCACCCGAGCTCCTCGATCCCTCCTCGCTCTCCTCGTCGACCAGGGAGACGAGCTCCTCCCGAGCGTCCCCTCCTTACCTCGTCGCTCGATTCCCTTGCCTCCTCGTTCCCGTGTCTGCAGCAGCCGAGCAAGGGACCTTGCGCCCGATCCTTCCCCTCGTCCAGGAGGTAGGAGCCCGAGATCCTCGATGCCTCCCCGCCGACCAAGTCCTCACAAGCCGCCGCTGCAGGTCGTCCTCCACACTTTCCCCACCTCCGATCGCTCAGAGTCGGTGAGCCCAGTCGCCGGTGAAGCCCCGCAGAAGCTCGTCCCGCACGCCGCGCCTAGCTGCATCGCCGCTTGCACCGCCCCATCTCTGTAGCCTCCTCTTTCCTCGGTTCCGAGCAGCTTTGCACCCCGCCTCGACTCGCCATGGAGACCACCGCGGACTTCGACACCGCCGTCCTCGTGCTGCATCGCCGCAGAAGCCTGTGTCAGCGAACGCCGCTGCCTCCTCTGCTTCAGACCACCACGCCGGTCACCAGATCCGAACCCAGACGCCTCCCTCACTCGCTCCCGCGTCCGGTCGCCGTCGATCCTCACCTGCGTCGCCTCGCCAAGTCCCTGCAATCGCGCCGGTGTTCACCTGTTGCTGTCGCTGTTCTTCAGAGCGAGCAGTTCGCCCGCTCGCCTGCGCCTCGCGTTGACCGAGCACGATGTCGCAACGACCGTGCGTGGGCCTCCTCTTCCCTCGCCCCGGCCCAGAGCTTTCTCCAGCAAGTCCGGCCCAGCATCAAGGCGCAGGCCCAGCTCCCTTCGGCCGCGAGGCCCAGCTCCGCGCGCCCCTGCAGGCCCATTGTGAGCCACCCACATCCCAGTGCCCCTCCTTTGTCCTTACTAGTTGGGCTGCCCATATTCGGCTTATTTCTTTTTTTCCCTGCGAAAGAATTTCCTAATTTCCAATACATGCATAATTACAGTAGGATGCCATTATTTTAATTTGCTCACACCTAAATAACCGTGCATCGGATTTAAACAAACTTAACATGAAAGTTGCTTAGAATTTTGTGTAGTTTCATAATATGTCACTCTCACCCATGTTTAAAATGTTTAAATTGTTGTTTGTTTAAATTTGCTCCTATGTTATGCTAAAATGATTTATTCCATAACTTAATAACCGTAGCTCTAAACCCAACAAACTTTATATGTAAATGGGGTAGAATTTTGCATAGATTAACATGGTGTACTTGCCTTGCATGTTTAACAACTCTAAAATTATGTTTAGGGCAGTACAGTACCAAACCTAAAATATGCACATGAGGAGTTTCCGGACTTGTTGTTTTGTTGTTCCGGCCTCATTTAAACATGTCTAGATAGATAGCTTCTTTTTGCTTCACCCTCTTGCCATGTTTAACAACATTTAATATTGTTGGGTACATAGACAAGATCGAACTAAATAAGTCACGTGGTGTTTCGTCAAATATGCAACGGAGTTGCATATTGTGCTCCACTTAATTTGTAGGATTGTTTGTGCACTTTGCCATGCCATGCTTCATTAAACCGGACATGCATCATACTTGGTTGTGCATCATGCCATGTTATGTGGTGGTTGTTTACTATGTTGTTTGCTCCTTTCCGGTGTTGCTTCTTTGGGTTGGTTCCGATAACATCGCGTTTGTGAGGATCCGTTCGACTTCGTCCGTTTGTCTTCTTCATGGACTCGTTCTTCTTCCTTGCGGGATCTCAGGCAAGATGACCATACCCTCGAAATCACTTCTATCTTTGCTTGCTAGTTGCTCGCTCTTTTGCTATGCCTATGCTGCGATACCTACCACTTGCTTATCATGCCTCCCATAATGTTGAGCCAAGCCTCTAACCCACCTTGTCCTAGCAAACCGTTGTTTGGCTATTTTACCGCTTTCCTCAGCCCCTCTTATAGTGTTGTTAGTTGCAGGTGAAGATTGGAGTTTGTTCCATGTTGGAACATGGATATTTTGTTGGGATATCACAATATCTCTTATTTAATTAATGCATCTATATACTTGGTAAAGGTTGGAAGGCTCGGCCTTATGCCTGGTGTTTTGTTCCACTCTTGCCGCCCTAGTTTCCATCATATCGGTGTTATGTTCCCGGATTTTGTGTTCCTTACGCGGTTGGGTTATAATGGGAACCCCTTGACAGTTCGCCTTGAATAAAACTCCTCCAGCAAGGCCCAACATAGGTTTTACCATTTGCCACCTAGCCTTTTCTTTCCCTTGAGTCGGCCGGCTCAAGGGTCATCTTATTTTAAACCCCCCCCCCGGCCTAGTGATTCTCTAAGTGTTGGTCCAAACTGAGCGATGTCCGAGGCTACCCGGGGCAACTCTGGGCTGGCTTACCCGACGTCTTGCTCATCCGCTGTGCCCTGAGAACGAGATATGTGCAGCTCCTATCGGGATTTGTCGGCACATCTGGGTGGTCTTGCTGGTCTTGTTTTACCATTGTCGAAATGTCTTGTAACCGGGATTCCGAGCCTGATCGGGTCTTCCCGCTAGAAGGAATATCCTTCGTTGACCGTGAGAGCTTGTGATGGGCTAAGTTGGGACTCCCCTACAGGGATTTGAACTTTCGAAAGCCGTGCCCGCGGTTATGGGCAGATGGGAATTTGTTAATGTCCGATTGTAGAAAACCTGAAGTTGACCTTAATTAAAATGCACCAACCGCGTGTGTAACCATGATGGTCTCTTCTCGGCGGGGTTCGGGAAGTGAACACGGTGTTGGAGTTATGCTTGAATGTAGGTTGTTCTAGGATCACTTCTTGATCACAGTTTCTCGACCGTGCCTTGCCTTCTCTTCTCGCTCTCATTTGCGTATGTTAGCCACCATATATGCTAGTGCTTGCTGCAGCTCCAGCTCATACTTTTACCCTACCCATAAGCTTAAATAGTCTTGATCGCGAGGGTGTGAGATTGCTGAGTCCCCGTGACTCAGAGATTTTTCCAAAACCAGCTTGCAGGTGCCGATGATACCGTGCAGGTGACGTAACCGAGCTCAAGGAGGAGCTCGATGAAGATTGTGTCCGTTATGGTGTTCCGTTTCAGTTGATCAGTAGTGGAGCCCAGTCGGGACGATCGGGGATCTGTGTAGCATTTGGGGTAGTCTTCTATTATTTTGGTTCCGTAGTCGGACCTTGTCTGTATCTGGATGATGTAATGCTTTATTCATGTATTATGTGAAGTGGCGATTGTAAGCCAACTATGTATCTCTTTCCCTTATGTATTACATGGGTTGTGTGAAGATTACCTCACTCGCGACATTGCTTACAATGCGGTTATGCCTCTAAGTCGTGCTTCAACACATGGGAGATATAGCCGCATCGTGGGCATTACAAGTTGGTAATCAGAGCCTTCCCCGACCTTAGGAGCCCCCTGCTTGATCGAATCATTGGCGTTGTTGAGTCTAGAAAAATGTTTTGAGTCATTTAGGAATTATATATCGGAGACTTAGGAATTCTTTTTACTCCCCAGTCCCTTCATCGCTCTGGTGAGGCATACTGACATAGAGTTTTGACTCTTCTCTTCTCAAATTTCACTAAAAAAATTAGGATCACGCGGGTATCTTGGAATCGTTCCGATGGTTTTGTGACGGGAACATTGTTCTTGGTGCCTCCTGACATTTAGGGGTTGTGGCAGTGTCCCGGGGAGTTGAGCTCCGAGGTGTTGTCGTCACAATTTTATCGTTGCAGTTCTGGAATACCTGAGTTTCGCCGACATCGAAAATCTCTTTTATGCCGCAACCGCACTAGGGGCTTCTCGCTTAGTTATTTTTCTCTTTCAGGACTTTAATCTCTGGAAACCCTGTCTGGCAGCAGGATTGCCGAACACATGATGCAGCAACCAAGGAGGCACAAAGCTACGTCACACCACGGAACTCCCAGGTGGATTACGATAACGAGTGAAATATTTACTTTAATACTATTCCTCAGCGTGCCCTTGGAGGGGACATAGTCCTACTTTTTGCTTATCGCACTACCTGTATCATTCTGCTTTAACGCACCTTTTTGAATAAACAATGCATAGCATTAAGACTATTATTGCATTCTTCTATGTATATATATATATATATATATATATATATATATATATATATATATATATATATATATAGGGTCACGCTATTCGTCACCCTGGTTGAGGAATAGTTATTCTTCACCCCTCTCTATTTTGAGATCAATGCACCGTATTTTTATGTTTCATAAATTTTGTCTTATTTCATACATAAAAAGAGAATGTAAGAAAATATGTACTCGCCGTAAAAAATATTTTATGTTACGTAAAATTATGAATGTAAAAACATAGTGTAAAACATACATAAAATGTGATTTTTCTGGTCTTATAACTATTTTTTTATTTTTTTAAAACCAAATTTTACATATTTAATCAATCTGCACATAACTATTTATATTCTAAACATAATTTATTTAGAAAGCGATCGTAAGATTACCTCGGATGAAGAATAACTTATTCTGCATCCTGGATGATGAATAGTAACACTATATATATATGTTCATTCATGACATCCAGCACCCGTACACTCTAGTATGACCAATACGCTAGGGGCTTAAGCATACCCCATAATACGGCGTGAGAAGTCCGAACACTTTCGACAGTGCGGCACCCCGAACTTATAGCATTATATGCATCAGCTCCGAATCATGTCTTGGGTCAATAGTTGGGTTTGCCCGGCTCCCATGTTTTGGTATCTTACGTTCCGCTATATCGGCTTAGGTAGCACTGGGAGAACTACTGCGATTGTGCCCCGGTTCTGCTGGGCTAAGCACCTCAGTAGAGAAAGCTAAAACTGACTGTCATGATAAGGCGAGAGACTGGTCGCTGTTTGAGAGGTTTCGAGTCCGTAAAGGCGTATGCCGCTTAGAGCGAGGAGTCGGCCCTGTCCGGCTTAAGGCGTGTATCGCGCCCCGAATTCGGCCTTCTGAATACTAGGGGCTTTGCCAAAATTTAAAATTATAAAATTCTATGGCTAAGTGAGAGTGATAACGCATTATAGTCCGATTGCCTTGTTCATTGTGCTGAGCACCTCCCTCGAAGGACCCAACAATGGGAACAAGAGTGCTCAGGTTTATCCCGAACACCCCGGCACTCGTGGCGTGGGGGCAGAAGCCGACGACTAGCCATCTCTCAGATTTGATAAATAGCCGAACAGAAGGTAATATTTTAAATTCAAACAAGCGTTGCATAGCGCATATGAACAAGTTTTTATAAATACAGTATTACACGAGCGAGTTTACCCAAATATTATATCTTTCGTACACTTGTCTGCTACAAGACGGGCACCCTTCAGGACACTCGCATAGTACATCTCGGGGTGGCGATGCTCCTTGCCCTCCGGCGGCCCTTTCTTAATCAGCTTCACGGCGTCCAGCTTGGCCCATTGCACCTTCACACGGGCGAAACCCCGACGTGCACCTTCGATGCAGACGGACCGCTTGATGACTTCCAGCCATTGGCAGGCATCCACAAGCCACCTCACCAAGCCGAAGTAGCTGTTGCGAAGGGCGTCGCCAGGCAACATCTGGACTGTAAAGCCCTTCATGGCCTGTTTGGCCGCCTTGTGTAGCTCGACCAGCTGCTTTAGCTGGTCGCTCATAGGCACCGGGTGTTCGGACCCAGTATACTGGGCCCAGAACAACTTCTCCATCGAGCTTCCCTCCTCGGCCTAGTAAAATTTCGCGGCATCCTACATGCTACGGGGCAAATCTGCGAATGCTCCTGGAGAGCTCTAGATTCGGGTAAGTAACAAAGAATTTACTTTCACATGCTTGCTTTGCATATAGAATGCCTTACCCGCCACTATCTTCTCCATCGCGTCAATCTCCTAGAGGGCCTTTTGGGCTTCGGCCTTGGCACTCTTTGCGCTCTCGAGGGTCGCGGCAAGCTCAGACTCTCGCGTCTTCAAGTCAAGCTCCAACGCCTCGTGCTTCGTCATGAGAGCATGGATCTCTTGCTGCACCTCGCCCACCCGAGCCTCCTGCCTTTCCCGCTCGGTGCGCTCCTTGGCCGCTTTGTTTTTGGCCTCGGATAGCGCTTGCTTCAGGGTCACCACCTCGGTCGTGGCCCCTAGCAAATTTACGATGATCCTGTCATTTTGCAATCGCATTCTTTTTTATCCATAGACTAGGTACTACTTACCTTTGTTCTCCTCGAGCTGCCTCTTGGCAAGGCCGAGCTCTTCCTTGGACCCTTGGAGGTCCTGCTTCAATGCGGCGACCTCCGTAGTCAGTGCGGCAGAGGCCAACAACGAAGCCTGCATACGCATATAGACATACTTATATTAGGCTCCTGCAATATTATTTGATCCTCTGTTCGGCTTTTCTTTGTGAACACCGAACAGAGCATCAGGGGCTACTGTCTATGCGGTACTATTTTTCCTATATTTCAAAACTTACCTCAAAGCCTGTTAGAAGGCTGGCACAGGCTTCAGTCAGTCCGCTCTTGGCGGACTGAACCTTCTGGACCACTGCACTCATAATAGTGCAGTGCTCTTTGTCTGCTGGAAGCGCTGCAAAGCGCTCCCAGTAGATTGTCCGGTGCCTCTGGATGGACAGAGGTCACCGGCACATGCGTCTTGCTCCTCTTGGAAGGAGGCCGCCTGCCCGAGTCTGAAACCACTGGAGGTTCCGGCGCGGTGTTCGGCTAAGGGCCGAACTCGGAGCCCTCAGGAGCCTTGCTCCCTCTGCTCCCGGAGTCCGGAAGGTCGCCTTGAGGCGCCTCCGGGACTATCTCCCTTCGACCCGATGCCTCTTGAGACAACGCCTCGGCATTGTCCGTAGGGAAAGGGGAGGTGGCGGTCGGAAGTGGATCGCTATCCATAGCCGACGAGTCCAGGGAGCCGTCCGACAAGGATACGTCGATATGGACTCGGGGCGGTCTGCATAATCATAATTCGGCGTTAGGAGAAGCAGTGCGACAAAGGTATGCTATGAGTTACTCTGGTATCCGAATACTTACAACTTCGCCAGGGCTTGGCCCTGAGCAGCCACTCGTCCTCGCCTTCGGCGGCGGTGGTGGAGTAATCCGGAAGGAGAGTCCTTCCCTTCTTGGACCCTCCGCCCCCTAGTGGGGGCGGCATTCCTTTTCTTGTCTCCCCCGACTGAAGGGGGAGCATCTTCATCTTCCTCCTCGTCTTCGGGGGAGGAGTGCGTCGGGGAGTTATCGGACAATGAGTCCGATAACACCTGGCGCCGGGAACTCTTTCAGGTTCCCTTGGCCTTCTTGGTCTTCTCCGGCACCTTGTAAGAAGCCGGAGTCAGCATCTCCGTCAGGAGAGCGTCCGCAGTGTCTTCTAGCAGAGGGGCTAGACAGTTAATCTGCCCCGACGTCTCCACCTAGTCCTGTCAAAGGCATGGAGCTCAGACCCCGCACATGGTTAAGCTAGGGGAAATAAATATCCTACCGGATGTATAGAACTCACCGAATGCGCTCGGCGCTTCGTGCTTAGCCCGCGGTCCTCGGTGAGAGAGGGAGGGACCTCGGCGCCCTTGAATAGCACCCTCCAGACGTCCTTGTGCGTCGTGTTGAAGAGCTCGCTCAGAGTTTGGTGTTGGGCCGGGTCGAACTCCTACAAGTTGAAATCCCGTTGTTGACACGGGAGGATCCGACAGATGAGCATGACCTGGACTATGTTGACAACCCTGAGTCTCTTGCTTGCCATGTTCTGGATACATTTCTGGAGTCCGTCCAGCTCCACCGATGAACCCCACGACAGGCTCTTCTCTTTCCAGGAAGTGAGCCGTGTATGGAATACGGATCGAAACTCGGGGGCCGCCGCCCAGTTGGTGTCGCGCGGCTCGGTGATGTAGAACCAGGCCGATTGCCACCCCTTTATGGTCTCCACGAAGGAGCCTTCAAGCCATATAACATTGGGCATCTTTCCCACCATGGCTCCACCGCATTCTGCTTGTTGGCCGCCCACCACCTTCGGCTTGATATTGAAGGTCTTCAGCCACAGACCAAAGTGGGGGCGGATGCGGAGGAAAGCCTCACAGACGACGATGAACGCCGAAATGTTGAGAATGAAGTTCGGGTCCAGATCATGAAAGTCCAGCCCGTAGTAGAACATGAGACCGCGGACGAATGGATGAAGGGGAAACCCCAATTCACGGAGGAAGTGGTGGAGGAAAACTACCCTTTCATGAGGTTCCAGGGTAGGAACGATTTGCCGCGCAGCGGGCAGCCGATGCGCGATATTCGCGGCTAAGTATCCGGCTCCGCGCAGCTTTTTGATGTGTTGCTCCATAACGGAGGAAGCCATCCACTTGCCTCCCGCTCTGGACATGTTTGGAGGAGGTTGAGGAGAAAGATGTGGACTTGGGCGTTGGGGCTCGAGTGCGCAAGAATAGATGAGCAAGGAGGAAGAAGGCGTGGGTAGAAAAAGGTTAAACCTTATCCCTTTATAAGGGCGGCCGAAACTATGCGCCCCCACTAGCCTGGTAAAACTTGCTTATCCCCCAAGTGCGTAATCGATGGCGCGGTTGGGTTACTCATGCCCGTATTGATGAGAATCCCGCAATAAGGGGAACACGATCTCTGCTTTCAAGAAACTGCCTCGCGTTATGTGCGGGCTAGTTAAAGAAGAACGGTTCGAATAATCGCCGGGCCATGGCATGATGTCATGTTGCCAAAACGTGTCAGCAGATTAGATTTGTGGAAATATTATTCTCTCTACGGTGGTATGTGGAACTTATTTTGCAGGGTCGGACTCTATCCTTTTATTTGAACTCTTCTGTGATATATCCGGAGGAGGAACCCGCCTTGCAATGTCGAAGCCAACACTGCGCGCCGGACTCATCGTCATTGAAGCCTGGTTCAGGGGCTACTGAGGGAGTCTGGGATTAGGGGGTCTCCGGACAGCCGGACTGTTGGACTATGAAGATACAAGATTGAATACTTCGTCTCGTGTCCGGTTGGGACTCTCCTTGGCGTGGAAGGCAAGCTAGGCAATATGGATATGGATATCTCCTCCTTTGTAAATGACCTTGTGTAACCCTAGCCCCCTCCGGTGTCTATATAAACCAGAGGGTTTTAGTCCGTAGGACCAACATACAATCATACCATAGGCTAGCTTCTAGGGTTTAGCCTCTCCGATCTCATGGTAGATTAACTCTTGTAATACTCATATTATCAAGAATAAATCAAGCATGACATAGGGTTTTACCTCCATCAAGAGGGCCAGAACCTGGGTAAAACATCATGTCCCCTGCCTCCTGTTACCATCCGCCTTAGAGCACAGTTCGGGACCCCTGCTACGTCTTGAGCTTGCGTTGGTTTTCCCCGAAGAGGAAGTGATGATGCAGCAGAGCAGCGTAAGTATTTCCCTCAGTTTTTGAGAACCAAGGTATCAATCCAGTAGGAGGCCACGCTCAAGTCCCTCGTACCTGCACAAAACGATAGCTACTCGCAACCAACGTGATTAGGAGCTGTCAAGCCCTTCAGGTCACTTATGAGAGTGAGATCTGATAGATAGAATATTTTTGGTATTTTTGGTATAAAGATGCAAAGTAAAAAGTAAAGGCAAAGTAAATAGCAAAACAATATTAAAGTGATGGAGATATATATGATGAGAATAGACCTGGGGGCCATAGGTTTCACTAGTGGCTTCTCTCAAGAGCATAAGTATTCTACGGTGGGTGAACAAATTATTGTTGAGCAATTAATAGAATTGAGCATAATTATGAGAATATCTAGGCATGATCATGTATATAGGCATCACGTACGTGACAAGTAGACCGAAACGATTCTGCATCTACTACTATTACTGCACTCATCGACCGCTATCCAGCATGCATCTAGAGTATTAAGTTAAAAACAGAGTAACGCCTTAAGCAAGATGACATGATGTAGAGAGATAAATTCATGCAATCTGAAAAAAAAAACCATCTTGTTATCCTCGATGGCAACGATACAATACGTGCCTTGCTGCCCTTTTTGTCACTGGGTAAGGACACCGCAAGATCGAACCCAAAGCTAAGCACTTCTCCCATGGCAAGAACTACCAATCTAGTTGGCCAAACCAAACGGATAATTCGAAGAGAGTTGCAAAGATAACCAATCATGCATAAAAGAATTCAGAGAAGATTCAAATATTATTCATAGATAGACTTGATCATAAACCCACAATTCATCGATCTCAACAAACACACCACAAAAAGAAGATTACATCGAATAGATCTCCACGAGAGAGGGGGAGAACTTTGTATTGAGATTCAAAGAGAGAGAAGAAGCCATCCAGCTACTAACTATGGACCCGAAGGTCTGAGGTAAACTACTCACACTTCATCGGAGAGGCTATGATGATGTAGAAGCCCTCCGTGATGACGGCCCTCTTCCGGCGGAGCTCCGGAACAGGCCCCAAGATGGGATCTCGTGGATACAGAAAGTTGCAGCGGTGGAATTAGGTTTTTGGCTCCTGTCCTGATCGTTTGGGGGTACATGTGTATATATAGGAGGAAGAAGTACGCCGAAGGAGCAACGAGGGGCCCACGAGGCAGGGGCGCGCCCTAGGGTGGCGCCCCCACCCTCGTGACCACCTCTTTTGTTCCTTGGAGCAGGGTCCAAGTCTCCTGGATCACGTTCGGTGAGAAAATCACGTTCCCGAAGATTTTATTCCGTTTGGACTCCGTTTGATATTCCGTTTCTTCGAAACACTGAAATAGGCAACAACAGCAATTCTGGGCTGGGCCTCCGGTTAATAGGTTAGTCCCAAAAATAATATAAAAGTGGAAAATAAAGCCCAATATAGTCCAAAATAGTAGATAATATAGCATGGAGCAATCAAAAATTATAGATAGGTTGGAGACGTATCAGGCATCCCCAAGCTTAATTCTTGCTCGTCCTTGAGTAGGTAAATGATAAAAAGAGAATTTTTGATGCGGAGTGCTACTTGGCATAATTTCAATGCAAATCTTCTTAATTGTGGTATGAATATTCAGATTAGAAAGATTCAAGACAAAGGTTTATATTGACATAAGAAATAATAATACTTCAAGCATACAAACAAAGCAATTATGTCTTCTCAAAATAACATGGCCAAAGAAAGTTATCCCTACAAAATCATATAGTCTGGCTATGCTCTATCTTCACCACACAAAGTATTTAAATCATGCACAACCCGGATGACAAGCCAAGCAATTGTTTCATACTCTAACTTTTTCAAAACTTTTTCAATCTTCACGCAATACATGAGCGTGAGCCATGGATATAGCACTATGGGTGGAATAGAATGGTGGTTGTGGAGAAGACAAAAAGGGAGAATATAGTCTCACATCAACTAGGCGTATCAACGGGCTATGGAGATTCCCATCAATAGATATCAATGCGAGTGAGTAGGGATTGCCATGCAACGGATGCACTAGAGCTATAAGTATATGAAAGCTCAAAAAGAAACTAAGTGGGTGTGCATCCAACTTGCTTGCTCATGAAGACCTAGGGCAATTTGAGGAAGCCCATCATTGGAATATACAAGCCAAGTTCTATAATGAAAGATTCCCACTAGTATATGAAAGTGATAACATGAGAGACTCTCTACTATGAAGATCATGGTGCTACTTTGAAGCACAAGTGTGGTAAAAGGATAGTAACATTGTCCATTCTCTCTTTTTCTCTCATTTTTTTATATATGGCCTTTCTCTTTTTTATATGGCCTTTTTTTATTTGGGATTCTTTGGCCTCTTTTATTATTATTATTATTATTTTTGTCCGGAGTCTCATCCCGACTTGTGGGGGAATCATAGTCTCCATCATTCTTTCCTTACTGGGACAATGTTCTAATAATGATGATCATCACACTTTTATTTTTCTTACAACTCAACAATTACAACTCAATACTTAGAACAAAATATGACTCTATGTGAATGCCTCCGGCGGTGTACCGGGATATCCAATGAATCAAGAGTGACAAGTATGAAAATTATGAACGGTGGCTTTGCCACAAATACTATGTCAACTACATGATCATGCTAAGAAATATGGCAATGATGGATGTGTCATGATGAACTAGATGATGAAAAATTGCATGGCAATATATCTCGAAATGGCTATGGAAATGCCATAATAGGTAGGTATGGTGGCTGTTTTGAGGAAGGTATATGGTAGGTGTATGATACCGGCGAAAGGTGTGCGGTATTAGAGAGGCTAGCAAAGGTGGGAAGGGTGAGAGTGTGTATGATCCATGGACTCAACATTAGTCATAAAGAAGTCATATACTTATTGCAAAAATTTAGAAGTTATCAAAGCAAAGTACTACGCGCATGCTCCTAAGGGGATATATTGGTAGGAAAAGACCATCGCTCGTCCCCGACCGCCGGTCATAAGGAAGACAATCAATAAATAAATCATGCTCCGACTTCATCACATAACGGTTCACCATACGTGCATGCTACGGGAATCACAAACTTCAACACAAGTATTCTTCAAATTCACAACTACTCAACTAGCATGACTTTGATATTATCACCTCCATATATCAAAACAATTATCATGCTTCAATCTTTTCTTAGTATTCAACACACTCAAAAGAAAGTTTCACAAATCTTGAATACCAAGCATATTATTATTAAGCAAATTACCATGCTATTAAGAGACTCTCAAAATAATTTAAGTGAAGCATGAGAGATCAATAGTTTCTTTAAAACAAATCCACCACCGTGATCTAAAATATCTAAGTGAAGCACATAGAGCAAAATTACTTAGCTCAAAAGATATAAGTGAAGCACATAGAGCAAAACTACTTAGCTCAAAAGATATAAGTGAAGCACATAGAGTATTCCATCAAATTTTAATTCATGTATGGCTCTCTCAAAAGGTGTGTACAGCAAGGATGATTGTGGCATACTAACAAACAAAGACAGAAATAATACAAGACGCTCCAAGCAAAACACATATCATGTTGGTGAATAAAAATATAGCTCCAAGTAAAGTTACCGATGAAAGTGGACGAAAGAGGGGATGCCTTCCGGGGCATCCCCAAGCTTTGACTTTTTGGTGTCCTTGGATTATCTTGGGGATGCCATGGTCATCCCCAAGCTTAGGCTCTTGCAACTCCTTGTTCCATAATCCATCAAATTCTTATACAAAAGTTGAAAACTTCACAACACAAAACTCAAAATAGAAAACTCGTGAGCTCTGTTAGCGAAAGAAAACAAAAGACCACTTCAAGGTACTGTAATGAACTCATTCTTTATTTATATTGGTGTCAAACCTACTGTATTACAACTTCTCTATGGTTTATAAACTATTTTACTAGCCATAGATTCATCAAAAAAGCAAACAACACACGAAAAACAGAATCTGTCAAAAACAGAACAGTCTGTAGTAATCTGTAGCTAGCGCAAGATTTGGAACCCCAAAAATTCTAAAATAAATTGCTGGAAGTGATTAATTTATCTATTAATCATCTAAAAAAAGAATTAACTAAATATAACTCTTCAAATAAAAATGACAGCAGTTCTCGTGAGTGCTAAAGTTTCTGTTTTTTACAGCAAGTTCACCAAGACTTTCCCCAAGTCTTCCCAGCGGTTCTACTTGGCACAAACACAAATTAAACACAAAAAACACAACCAAAACAGAGGATAGATAATTTATTTATTACTAAACAGGAGCAAATAGCAAGGAATAAAAATAAAATTGGGTTGCCTCCCAACAAGCGCTATCGGTTAACGCGCCTAGCTAGGCATAACAAGCAAGAATAGATCTAGGTATTGCCATCTTTGGTAGGCAATCCATAAGTGGCTCTCATGATAGTTTCATATGGTAATTTTATTTTCTTTCTTGGAAAGTGTTCTGTGCCCTTTTTTAACGGAAATTGAAATATAATATTCCCTTCCTTCATATCAATAATCGCACCAACCGTTCTAAGGAAAGGTCTACCAAGAATAATAGGGCAAGAAGGATTGCAATCTATATCAAGAACAATGAAATCTACGGGCACATAATTCCTGTTTGCAACAATAAGAACATCATTAATCCTTCTCGTAGGTTTCTTAATAGTGGAATCCGCAAGATGCAAGTTTAGAGAGCAATCATCAAAATTACGGAAATCTAGCAAATCACACAAAGTCTTGGGAATAGTAAAGACACTAGCACCCAAATCACACAAAGCATAAAACTCATGATCTTTAATTTTAATTTTAATGGTTGGTTCCCACTCATCATAGAGTTTTCTAGGGATAGAAACTTTCAACTCAAGTTTTTCTTCATAAGATTGCATCAAGGCATCAACAATATGTTCGGTGAAGGCTTTATTTCGACTATAAGCATGTGGAGAATTTAACACGGATTGCAACAAGGAAATACAATCAATTAAAGAGCAACTTTCATAATTAAATTCCTTGAAATCCAATATAGTGGGTTTAGCAACATCTAGATTTTTATTTCTTTCAATCCCACTTTCATCAATTTCATCATTAAGATCTAAATACTCTGAATTTTTAGAACGCCTTCTAGGTAAAGGAAGATCATATTCAGTTTCATCAGGATTCATATTGCAAAATAAAGATTTAATTGTAGACACATCAATAACTTTTAGATCTTCATCTTGATTTTCATAGGAATTGGAAGAACACGCTTTAATAAAGGCATCTTTAGAAGCACGCATCCTAGCGGTTCTTTCTTTACTCTCATCAATTGAAATTCTCATGGCTTTAAGAGACTCATTGATGTCATGCTTAGGTGGAATAGATCTAAGTTTCAAAGCATCAACATCAAGAGCAATTCTATCAACGTTCCTAGCCAAATCATCAATCTTAAGCAATTTTTCTTCAATCATAGCATTAAAATTCTTTTGCGAAGAAATAAATTATTTAATATTAGATTCAAAATCAGAGGGCATATTATTATAATTTCCATAAGAGTTGTTGTAGGAATTCCCATAATTATTAGAAGGATTACTAGGATATGGCCTAGGATTAAAATTCCCTCTATAAGCATTGTTACCAAAATTATTCCTACCAACAAAATTCACATCCATAGATTCATTGTTATTCTCAATCAAAGTAGACAAAGGCATATCATTAGGATCAGAAGAAACACTCTTAGTAGCAAATAATTTCATAAGTTCATCCATCTTTCCACTCAACACATTAATTTCTTCTATCGCATTCACTTTTTTATTAGCTGATCTTTCAGTGTGCCATTGATAATAATTAACCATAGTATTATCTAGGAGTTTAGTAGCATCTCCTAAAGTGATTGCCATAAAAGTACCTCCCGCGGCCGAATCTAAAAGATTTCTAGAAGCAAAATTTAATCTGGCATAAAAAATCTGTATAATCATCCACAAATTCAAACCATGAGTATGGCAATTACGTATCATTAATTTCATTCTCTCCCAAGCTTGTGCAACATGTTCATGATCAAGTTGTTTAAAGTTCATAATATCGTTTCTAAGAGAGATGATCTTAGTAGGAGGAAAATACTTAGAGATAAAAGCATCTTTGCACTTGTTCCATGAATCAATACTCTTCTTAGGCAAAGACGAAAACCAAGCTTTAGCACGATCTCTAAGAGAAAAAGGAAATAGCTTCAATTTAACGACATCATTGACATCTTTTTTCTTTTGCATATCACATAAATCAACGAAGCTATTCAGATGAGTAGCGGCATCTTCACTAGGAAGGCCGGCGAATTGATCTTTCATAACAAGATTCAACAAAGCAGTATTAATTTCACAAGATTCAGCATCGGTAAGAGGAGCAATCAGAGTGCTAAGGAAATCATTATTGTTGGTATTGGTGAAGTCACACAATTTAGTAGTATCTTGAGCCATCGCGACAAAGAAGCAATCTAACACACGAGCAAACAAGAGCAAACGGGCAAAAGAGGCAAATAGAGAGGGAGGATAGAGAGAGAGGGTGAATAAAACAGTAAGGGTGAATTGGGGGAGAGGAAAACGAGAGGCAAATGGCAAGTAATGTAATGCGAGAGATATGGATTGTGATGGGTACTCGGTATATTGACTTTTGCGCAGACTCCCCGGCAACGGCGCCGGAAATCCTTCTTGCTACGTCTTGAGCTTGCGTTGGTTTTCCCCAAAGAGGAAGGGATGATGCAGCAGAGTAGCGTAAGTATTTCCCTCAGTTTTTGAGAACCAAGGTATCAATCCAGTAGGAGGCCACGCTCAAGTCCCACGTACCTGCACAAAACGATAGCTACTCGCAACCAACGCGATTAGGGGTTGTCAAGCCCTTCACGGTCACTTACAAGAGTGAGATCTGATAGATAGAATATTTTTGGTATTTTTGGTATAAAGATGCAAAGTAAAAAGTAAAGGCAAAGTAAATAGCAAAACAATATTAAAGTGATGGAGATTGATATCATGAGAATAGACCCGGGGGCCATAGGTTTCACTAGTGGCTTAAGCGCCGGTTCGTAAGGGCCTTTAGTGCCGGTTCCATAACCGGCACTAAAGGGTGGGCACTAAAGGCACCCCCCTTTAGTACCGGTTCGGCACGAATAATCACCTCTCTTAACTGCTCAAGTGTGGATCACTCATTCCAAATCATCTAACTTCCCGACCAGTCACCCATCCCTCTCACTACTCCAGCCCGAGCACGCTTAACTTTCGGGTTCTATTCTCCTTCGTTTCCGAGTCTGCACTTGTTGTTTTCCTGACAATAGTAAGATGTCAATCCTATTAACCCTCAGGAGTTTAGCTTGAGCATGAAGTCACACATTTCACCGTTTGAGTTTGAAACTATTATTCTAAAAAACAGTAATTATTTAGTAACGCTAATATTTCTTGAATAAGTTTGACCATAGTTTAACCAAAGTTTGACCATAGTTTGACCAGATTTGACCAAAATTCAAAAAATTGAAATAATTATTTAGTAACACTAATATTCTTGAATAATTATGTAGTAACATTAATACTTCTTGAATAAGTAGTTTGACCATATTTAACCAAATTTTTTTAAACAAACTGAAATTTGACCATATCTTTTTTTCCTTTTGGAATTTGAGGATTCTAAAAAATTCCAAACAGGCCATAGGCCGTCTCCATCGGATGCGGATTTTCGTGCTGAATTTTTTGATATATTATATGTTTTTTTCTGACATCGTATGCAAAAGTTATAGCCGTTTTACATTTTCCCTACACTTTTTGCAAAACATGTCCAAATTGTAGTTTTTAAATTTTCCTAACTAGTAGATGTAGTAATATAACTACCTCTCGAAGGATTTTATTTTTTGAAGTTTTCATCATTTTCTTTTGATTTTTTTCAGAACTGAAATGGCGACACAGGGGGGTAGAGTTTGAAAATTGCCCTAGAGTGCCGGTTTGTGTCACAAACCGGTATTATAGGTCAGACCCCTTTAGTGCCGGTTCATGGCACGAACCGGTACTAAAGGTTAGACCTTTAGTATCGGTCCGTGGTGGCCCCGGCCTGACGCTAGCCTACCACCACCCCTTTAGTACCGGTTCGTGCCACGAACCGGTACTAAAGGTTCAACACGAACCGGCATTAATGCAAATCCGTTCGAACCGGCACTAATGGTACCATTAGTACCGGGCCAAAATCAAACCGGCACTAATGTGCTTCACGTTTGACCCTTTTTCTACTAGTGAGCTTCTCTCAAGAGCATAAGTATTCTACTGTGGGTGAACAAATTACTGTTGAGCAATTGATAGAATTAAGCATAATTATGAGAATATCTAGGCATGATCATGTATATAGGCATCAAGTCCGTGACAAGTAGACCGAAACGATTCTGCATCTACTACTATTACTCCACTCATCGACCGCTATCCAGCATGCATCTAGAGTATTAAGTTAAAAATAGAGTAAGCAAGATGACATGATGTAGAGAGATAAATTCATGCAATATGAAATAAACCCCATCTTATTATCCTCGATGGCAACGATACAATACGTGTCTTGCTGCCCCTTCTGTCACTAGGTAAGGACACCGCAAGATCGAACCCAAAGCTAAGCACTTCTCCCATGGCAAGAACTACCAATCTAGTTGGCCAAACCAAACGGATAATTCGAAGAGACTTGCAAAGATAACCAATCATGCATAAAAGAATTTAGAAAAGATTCAAATATTATTCATAGATAGACTTGATCATAAACCCACAATTCATCGGTCTCAACAAACACACCGCAAAAAGAAGATTACATCGAATAGATCTCCTTGAGAGAGGGGAAGAACTTTGTATTGAGATTCAAAGAGAGAGAAGAAGCCATCCAGCTACTAACTATGGACCCGAATGTCTGAGGTAAACTACTCACACTTCATCAGAGAGGCTATGATGATGTAGAAGCCCTCCGTGATGACGGCCCTCTTCCGGCGGAGCTCCGGAACATGCCCCAAGATGGGATCTCGTGGATACAAAAAGTTGCGGCGGTGGAATTATGTTTTTGGCTCATGTCCTGATCGTTTGGGGGTACGTGTGTATATATAGGAGGAAGAAGTACGCTGGAGGAGCAACGAGGGGCCCACGAGGCAGGGGGGCGCGCCCTAGGGGGGCGCCCCCCACCCTCGTGACCGCCTCTTTTGTTTCTTGGAGCAGGGTCCAAGTCTCCTGGATCACGTTCGGTGAGAAAATCACGTTTCCGAAGATTTTATTCCGTTTGGACTCCGTTTGATATTCCGTTTCTTCGAAACACTGAAATAGGCAAAAAAACATCAATTCTGGGCTGGGCCTCCGGTTAATAGGTTAGTCCCAAAAATAATATAAAAGTGGAAAATAAAGCCCAATATAGTCCAAAACAGTAGATAATATAGAATGGAGCAATCAAAAATTATAGATACGTTGGAGACATATCAACCCCCTATCCGAGATCCGCCGGTTTTGACACCGACTGTAGGAAACATCTCTACCGCCAAATGCGCTGGCGGTAGCCTGCACAACCCTACCGCTAAGGAGCTTAGCGGTAGGCACGAGCACGCACTGTGTTCAATACTTTGGCGGATTTTGGCGGTAGGGCATGCAACCCTACCGCCAGGGTCCTTGGCGGTAGGCTGTTGTACCCTACCGCCATGGTCCCTGACGGTAGCAAAAGGGTCAGATCTCGAAAAAATTTCAAACTAGGGTCAGATCTTGAATAGGTTTGGAAAAATGATCAAAACACGGAATTTAGCCCCCTAGATATGGGAGTACCAGATATTTCTCCCGTACTTCCAAATGTGGTCTATAAAATTCTATTTAAGCCTCATTTTGCAAAGTTAAATTCCTAAATTAGTTTGTCATTATCTATCCGCAACCATGGTGGGGCTAGATGCCCCTTGGTGTAGTAGGTAGTGGACTAGTCCGTGTCATCTCAAGGTCCAGTCCGGTCCGGTCGATGGATCACCCGGAGATCGATCGAGCAAGAGCCAGTACTAGCATACACATGCATGCATGCATGCATGCATGCGGTAGGCTTTTTCCCTAGCTCCATGTAGCTGCGCCAGTGAAGTGACACGACGCATGCAGTGTGGAAAGACGAGCAGCCAAAGCTAGCTGGAGCCTGGAGCAGTACACATATCTAGTGCAGGTGGTGCAGGCAGCAGGGCCTCTGCTCGTCCTCCACTCTGCTTCACTTCACCTCTCTTCTGCCTTCCCTCCCAATGGGGCGCCGCCGCCATGTCGTCGTCGTCCTCCTCCTCCTGCTCCTCTTGCAGCTGGTTCCCCGGATCCTCGCCTCCACCGCCGCCACCCACGGCAATGCAGAGGCCGCCATTACCAAGGTGCGTATGTAGTACGCTTAATCATGCATGCTAGCTAGTAGTAGACTGATCGACCGTGTATGGATTTGCAGGAGGAAGGGGGCAGCGTGGGGGCCATGATGCAGCAGACGCTGGGTTCCCGGCCGCCGAGCTGCGAGGGGCAGTGCCAGTGGGCGTGCGGCGGCCGCCGGTGCGAGGCCGTGCAGGTGCCCGTCGCTCCGCGCGACCTGGGGCAGCAGCTGAAGAATAGGAAGAAGGAGAAGCGGGCATCGCCGGCGGCAGGGCGAGGAGGGGGCGCGCTGCTGCCGTCCTCGTACGACGAGCACTCCAACTACAAGCCGCTCGGCTGGAGATGCAAGTGCCTCCACTCCTAGGCCTGGCTAGCTTAATATCAATCACGCCATGGATTCTAAGCTACCTTCTACGTAGTGTCAGTATATATGAATCTGAAGCTTCGTTCGTTGTAGTATTGTACGTACATGGGATCTGCAAACCTTGCTTCTGTGCTCTGCTCTTTCTTGTGTTCGTGTGATTAAAGATTAATTTCTAGGGCAGACCGTCTCTTTTGCTGCACTTTTAAGTTTCAACTAGCCAGCCAGTATATTGACTCTTCACGCTTCGAGTCATGCACATGCACGTATGCTACTACTCAGCCAGTATATTGACTTTTTAAGTTTCAAAGATGAATGCGAGTAATAATCTACATGCATGCGTTCTTTTATTTTTTACAAGTGCTGCATGCATGTGTTGATGAGTACACAACTAGTGCCGATAAAGGTTTTCAAAAAAGAAAAATGCCGATAAAAGTAGAATTAGGCATGTGTATAAAAAAAAGGATAAATCAACATGCAGTGCTGTTGCAAACTTTGGTGCTACTGCAAGAGCAAGACGATTCGGTCCAACCTCGCTGCTTCCTGCTTGTATCTTCTGCCGGACAGTCGGCAGATATAAACGCTGTGACGGGACAAGCCAGAGACAGTGAGCTCGACACACGGCATCGTTCCCGTCCGTCCGCGCCCCGAGGAATTGTTGTCATGTCCAATCCAATGAAAGAAAGCAATGGTGACCTGCCTTTAACTCCACTGCAAAAGCGGCCAGGAACCACTGGGCAGAGATACTCTCGTTTGTAATGCACCGCGGGCTGGTCCGTGCAGTGCATCTACTTGAGCTTGAACGGAGCAGCAGCTGGATTGGCCGGTCGATCGACGGCTAGCTGTTGTGCTGCCATGTGTGTTAGCTAGCCTGGCCTCCATGGACAGATCATCACAGTGCCGTGCCAGATGGAGCCATCTGTAGGTCACGCGTGCGCAACAGGTGCAAGCAAGCAAGCTGCAGTACTGCCTCCATGCACGGTACAGAGGAGAGAAGTGTACTCCTCCGTTGTTGACGGGCGAAGAGAAGAGGAGGGGGATGTGTCACCCTGCATGTCCCATGGCGTACGTGATCAGCCGAGCTAGTCTGCATGCGTGTCCCGTCAAATTAACAGAAGGTCCGTACTGCCTACTGTCTATATATACGTACATTGATGAACCTGCAGGGGTGTGTAAACTCATTTGGCTGGTCAGGTCGCACACTGCAGTGATCCAGGATAGTCCAATCCATCCATCTTCTGTCGGGTCAAGTCAAGTAAGATCAGATGAGTCTATCTACATGCAAAACCATCGGTATCGTGAGAGTAGCTCACCATCTTTTACGCACTGCATGCGCTGCCTTGCTAGGAGACCGTGCGTGCCTGCTGCACGAACAAGCTGTCCAGCCATCTGGCCTTCCATGCACCGCGACGTCTGCGCGTGGACCTGCCACGAGAGAATATCTAGTGACACCAACACTAGACTTTCCCGTTTCAAAAATATCAAATTTAAATGGGTCGAAACTTTTCGAAAATACATTTGTGGATGTCCACAAGATATGTATGTACAGCTCCTACAAAATTCATGCCGGAATCGATAAACAGAGATTAAAAATTGTCAAATCTGGCATGAATATCAACATTTATAATATGTTTTTTGGGTACAATTTTAACCATTAGAAACCCTTTCTATATAGGTAGTTTGGTTCACATGATCTGACCAATGTGTTGGTGTTTCTCCTCACTCTAGTTCGGAGGGTAATATTCATCCACTCAAACTTATTTGAATACATTCTCTGTTTTTCAGTGGTGTCAAACACTATTTACTCCAAATTTATGGACCAGGGCCTATGCTTCTCTTTTCTGTTGAGATTAATTAGCACATGTAATTAGCAGGGAATCTCCCCTTGCCCAACCGTCATTGCGGTTCCTCCCGCAACAGACGCCTCTCTCTCTCATATCCCCTGGAACCGACGCAACCCCTCGGATCGTCACGTCTCTCCAGTCCATGTAAATTGTACTCGGAAACTCCTAATCAATAGAAGTTTCCATTCGAGCAGTGGTGCGGATTCGAGGTCTCCCACCCTTATCCGTAACCGCTTCTTCCCTCTCTTATGCGGTGCGGCGGCAAGTGGATCGGCCAAAGGACATGGAGGCCCAGACGCCTGGCGTGACTGATTTGGGCTGGATTTCTTCTCCGTTTTATTAACAATAGTACTAATTATTGTATTTGTGCAATTTTTAGACTCTGTTTACTACTGTTTAGTACCTAGATTGACTCCTAATTACATTTTAGTCTTGTTCTAGATCTACTCTATATTAGGACTTGTGTAATTATTAGTAGTTGTGTTTATACTATTATGCAATGGATTGATAATATAAATAAAGTACCGGGTTTCATCTAGGGATGACATGTTCCATGTGTTTACCACATATCAAATTCTCTTTGAACATGTTTTTGAAGGAAATATGCCCTAGAGGCAATAATAAAGTTATTATTTATTTCCTTCTATCATGATAAATGTTTATTATTCATGATAGAATTGTATTAACCGGAAACATAATACATGTGTGAATACGTAGACAAACAGAGTGTTACTAGTATGCCTCTACTTGACTAGCTCGTTGATCAAAGATGGTTATGTTTCCTAACCATAGACATGAGTTGTCATTTGATTAACGGGATGACATCATTAGGAGAATGATGTGATTGACTTGACCCATTCCGTTAGCTTAGCACTTGATCGTTTAGTTTGTTGCTATTGCTTTCTTCATGACTTATACATGTTCCTATGACTATGAGATTATGCAACTCCCGTTTACCGGAGGAACACTTTGTGTGCTACCAAACGTCACAACGTAACTGGGTAATTATAAAGGTGCTCTACAGGTGTCTCCGAAGGTACTTGTTGGGTTGGCGTATTTCGAGATTAGGATTTGTCACTCCGATTGTCGGAGAGGTATCTCTGGGCCCTCTCGGTAATGCACATCACTTAAGCCTTGCAAGCATTGCAACTAATGAGTTAGTAGCGGGGTGATGTATTACGAAACGAGTAAAGAGACTTGCCAGTAACGAGATTTAACTAGGTATTGAGATACCGACGATCGAATCTCGGGCAAGTAACATACCGATGACAAAGGGAACAACGTATGTTGTTATGCGGTCTGACCGATAAAGATCTTCGTAGAATATGTAGGAGCCAATATGAGCATCCAGGTTCCGCTATTGGTTATTGACCGGAGACGTGTCTCGGTCAGGTCTACATAGTTCTCGAACCCGTAGGGTCCGCACGCTTAATGTTACGATGACAGTTATATTATGAGTTTATATGTTTTAATGTACCGAAGGTTGTTCGGAGTCCCGGATGTGATCACAGACATGACGAGGAGTCTCGAAATGGTCGAGACATGAATATTGATATATTGGAAGCCTATGTTTGGATATCGGAAGTGTTCCGGGTAAAATCGGGATTTTACCGGAGTACCGGGAGGTTATCGGAACCCCTAGGGAATCAAATGGGCCTTAGTGGGCCTAGGTGGAAGAGAGGAGAGGAGGCAAGGGCTGGCCGCACGCCCCTTCCCGCCCTAGTCCGAATAGGACAAGTAGAGGGGGGCGGCGCCCCCCTTCCTTCCTTCTCCTCCACTCCTTCCCCCTCAAGTCCTAATCCAACTAGGAAAGGGGGGAGTCCTACTCCCAGTGGGAGTAG
>NC_041388.1:11011808-11145082 GCF_002162155.2 Triticum dicoccoides
CATTGATCTCTTAGCCGTGTGCGGTGCCCCCCTCCACCATAGTCCACCTCGATAATACTGTAGCGGTGCTTAGGAGAAGCCCTGCGTCGGTAGAACATCAACGTCGTCACCACGCCGTCGTGCTGACGAAACTCTCCCTCAACACTCAACTAGATCGGAGTTCGAGTGACGTCATCGGGTTGAACGTGTGCTGAACTCGGAGGTGTTGGGTTTCGTAGTAATTTCAAAAAATTTCCTACGCACACGCAAGATAATGTGATGCATAGCAACGAGGGGAGAGTATTGTCTACGTACCCAACGCAGACCGACTGCGGAAGCGATGACACGACGTAGAGGAAGTAGTCGTACGTCTTCTCGATCCAACCGATCAAGCACCGAAACTACGGCACCTCCGAGTTCGAGCACACGTTCAGCTCGATGACGATCCCCGGACTCCGATCCAGCAAAGTGTCGGGGAAGAGTTTCGCCAGCACGACGGCGTGGTGACGATCTTGATGAACTACAGCAGCAGGGCTTCGCCTAAACTCCGCTACAGTATTATCGAGGAATATGGTGGCAGGGGGCACCGCACACGGCTAAGGAATAGATCACGTGGATCAACTTGTGTCAACTTGTGTGTTTAGAGGTGCCCCTGCCTCCGTATATAAAGGAGCCAAGGGGGGGAGGAGGCGCCGGCCAGGAGGAGGTGGCGCAGGAGGAGTCCTACTCCTACCGGGAGTAGGACTCCCCTCCAATCCTATTCCAACTAGGAATCCCCAAAGGGGGAAAGAGGAGAAGGGTGGCCGGCCACCTCTCCTAGTCCTAATAGGACTAGGGGAAGGGGGGAGGCGTGCAGCCCTGGTGGGCAGCCCTTTCACCTTTCCACTAAGGCCCATGAAGGCCCATATGGCTCCCGGGGGGTTCCGGTAACCTCCCGGTAACCCGGTAAAATCCCGATTTCACCCGGAACACTTCCGATGTCCAAACATAGGCTTCCAATATATCAATCTTTATGTCTCGACCATTTAGAGACTCCTCGTCATGTCCGTGATCACATCCGGGACTCCGAACAACCTTCGGTACATCAAAATGCATAAACTCATAATATAACTGTCATCGTAACCTTAAGTGTGCGGACCCTACGGGTTCGAGAACAATGTAGACATGACCGAGACACGTCTCCGGTCAATAACCAATAGCAGGACCTGGATGCCCATATTGGCTCCTACATATTCTACGAAGATCTTTATCGGTCAGACCGCATAACAACATACGTTGTTCCCTTTGTCATCGGTATGTTACTTGCCCGAGATTCGATCGTCGGTATCCAATACCTAGTTCAATCTCGTTACCGGCAAGTCTCTTTACTCGTTCCATAATACATCATCTCACAACTAACATATTAGTTGCAGTGCTTGCAAGGCTTATGTGATGTGCATTACCGAGAGGGCCCAGAGATACCTCTCCGACAATCGGAGTGACAAATCCTAATCTCGAAATACGCCAACCCAACATCTACCTTTGGAGACACCTGTAGTGCTCCTTTATAATCACCCAGTTACGTTGTGACGTTTGGTAGCACCCAAAGTGTTCCTCCGGAAAACGGGAGTTGCATAATCTCATAGTCATAGGAACATGTATAAGTCATGAAGAAAGCAATAGCAACATACTAAACGATCAGGTGCTAAGCTAATGGAATGGGTCATGTCAATCAGATCATTCAACTAATGATGTGACCTCGTTAATCAAATAACAACTCTTTGTCCATGGTTAGGAAACATAACCATCTTTGATTAACGAGCTAGTCAAGTAGAGGCATACTAGTGACACTTTGTTTGTCTATGTATTCACACATGTATTATGTTTCCGGTTAATACAATTCTAGCATGAATAATAAACATTTATCATGATTATAAGGAAATAAATAATAACTTTATTGTTTCCTCTAGGGCATATTTCCTTCAGTCTCCCACTTGCACTAGAGTCAATAATCTAGTTCACATCACCATGTGATTTAACACCAATATTCATATCTGTATATGATTAACACCCATAGTTCACATCGTCATGTGACCAACACCCAAAGGGTTTTACTAGAGTCAATAATCTAGTTCACATCGCTTATGTGATTAACACCCAAAGAGTACTAAGGTGTGATCATGTTTTGCTCGTGAGAGAAGCTTAGTCAACGGGTCTGTCACATTTAGAGCCGTATGTATTGCAAATATTCTATGTCTACAATGCTCTGTACGGAGCTACTCTAGCTAATTGCTCCCACTTTCAATATGTATCCAGATTAAGACCTAGAGTCATCTGTATCGGTATAAAAGTTTGCACCGATGTAACTTTTACAACGAACTCTTTTATCACCTCCATAATCGAGAAACATCTCCTTAGTCCTTACTAAGGATATTCTTGACCGCTGTCCAGTGATCTACTATTAGATCAAAATTGTATTCCCTTGCCAAACTCAGAGCAAGGTATACAATATGTCTGGTTCACAGCATAGCATACTTTATAGAACCTATGACTAAGGCATAGGGAATGATTTTTTTCATTCTGTTTCTATTTTCTGCCATGGTCGGGTCTTGAGTCTTACTCAATTTCACACCTTGCAACACAGGCAAGAACTCCTTCTTTGACTGTTCCATTTTGAACTATTTCAAAATTTATCAAGGTATGTATTCATTGAAAAATCTTATCAAGCGTCTTAATCTATCTCAATAGATCTTGATGCTCAATATGTAAGTAGTTTTTACTGAGGTATTTCTTTTAAAGAACTCTTTTAAAACACTCCTTTATGCTTTGCAGAATAATTCTACATTATTTCCGATCAACAATATGTCATTCACATATACTTATCAGAAATGCTGTAGTGCTCCCACTCACTCTCTTGTAAATACAGGCCTTTCCAAAAGTCTGTATTAAACCATATGCTTTGATCAACTCATCAAAGCGTATATTCCAACTCCGAGATGCTTACACCAGTCCATTGATGGATTGCTGGAGCTTGCACACTTTGTTAGCATCTTTAGGATTGACAAAAACTTTCTGGTTGCATCATATACAACTCTTCTTTAATAAATCCATTAAGGAATGCAGTTTTGACATCCATTTGCCAGATTTCATAAAATGTGGCAATTGCTAACATGATTCGGATAGACTTAAGCATCACTATAGTTGAGAAAATCTCATTGTAGTCAACACCTTAAATTTGTCAAAAAACCTTTTGCGACAAGTCGAGCTTTGTAGATAGTAACACTACTATCAACGTCCGTCTTCCTCTTAAAGATCCATTTATTTCTTATGGTTTGCCGATCATCGGGCAAGTCCATCAAAGTCCACACTTTGTTCTCATACATGGATCATATCTCAGATTTTATGGCCTCAAGCCATTTCGTGGAATCTGGGCTCATCATCGCTTCTTCATAGTTCGTAGGTTCATCATGATCTAGTAGCATGACTTCCAGAAAAGGATTATCGTACCACTCTGGCGCGGATCTTACTCTGGTTGATCTACGAGGTTCAGTAGTATCTTGTTCTGAAGTTTCATGATCATCATCATTGGCTTCCTCACTAACTGGTGTAGGTGTCACAGAAACAGTTTTCTGTGATGAACTACTTTCCAGTAAGGGAGCAGGTACAGTTACCTCGTCAAGTTCTACTTTCCTCCCACTCACTTCTTTCGAGAGAAACTCCTTCTCTAGAAATGATCCATTCTTAGCAACGAATGTCTTGCCTTCGGATCTGTGATAGAAGGTGTACCCAACAGTTTCCTTTGGGTATCATATGAAGTCATATTTCTCCGATTTGGGTTCGAGCTTATCAGGTTGAAGCTTTTTCACATAAGCATCGCAGCCCCAAACTTTAAGAAACGACAACTTTGGTTTCTTGCCAAACCACAGTTCATAAGGCGTCGTCTCAACGGATTTTGATGGTGCCCTATTTAACGTGAATGCAGCTGTCTTTAATGCATAACCCCAAAACGATAGTGGTAAATCGGTAAGAAACATCATAGGTTGCACCATATCCAATAAAGTACAATTATGACGTTCGGACACACCATAGTGGTGTTCCAGGTGGCATGAGTAGTGAAACTATTTCACATTGTTTTTAACTGAAGGCCAAACTCGTAACTCAAATACTCTTCTCTACGATCAGATCGTAGAAACTTTATTTTCTTGTTACGATGATTTTTCACTTCACTCTGAAATTCTTTGAACTTTTTAAATGTTTCAGACTTGTGTTTCATTAAGTAGATATACTCATATCTGCTCAAATCATCTGTGAAGATCAGAAAATAATGACACTTGCCACGAGCATGAACACTCATTGGATTGCATACATCGGTATGTATTATTTCCAATAAGTCAGTAGCACATTCCATTGTTCTGGAGAACGGAGTTTTAGTCATCTTGCCCAAAAGGCACGGTTCGCAAGCATCAAATGATTCATAACCAAGTGATTCCGAAAATCCATCTTTATGGAGTATCTTCATGCGCTTTACACCGATATGACCCAAACGGCAGTCCCACAAATAAGTTGCACTATCATTATTAACTTTGCATCTTTTGGTTTCAATATTATGAATATGTGTATTACTACGATCGAGATCCAATGAACCATTTTCATTGGGTGTGTAACCATATAAGGTTTTATTCATGTAAACAGAACAACAATTTATTCTCTTACTTAAATGAATAACCGTATTGCAATAAACACGATCAAATCATATTCATGCTCAACGCAAACACCAAATAACATTTATTTAGGTTCCACACTAATCCCGAAAGTATACGGAGTGTGCGATGATGATCATATCAATCTTGGAACTACTTCCAACACTCATCGTCACTTTCCCTTCAACTAGTCTCTGTTTATTCTGTAACTCCTGTTTCGAGTTACTAATCTTAGCAACCGAACAAGTATCAAATACTTAGGGGCTACTATAAACACTAGTAAAGTACACATCAATAATATGTATATCAAATATACTTATGTTCACTTTGCCATCCTTCTTATTCGCCAATCACTTGGGGTAGATCCGCTTCCAGTGACCAATCCCTTTGCAGTAGAAGCACTTAGTCTCAGGCTTAGGACCAGACTTGGGCTTCTTCACTTGAGCAGCAACTTTCTTGCTGTTCATCTTGAAGTTCCCCTTCTTCCCTTTGCCGTTTTCTTGAAACTAGTGGTCTTTGTCTACCATCAACACTTGATGTTTTTCTTGATTTCTACCTTCGTCGATTTTAGCATCACGAAGAGCTCGGGAATTGTTTACGTCATCCCTTGCATTATAGTTCATCACGAAGTTCTACTAACTTGGTGGTGGTGACTAGAGAATTCTGTCAATCACTATCTTATCTGGAAGATTATCTCCCATTTGATTCAAGCGATTGAAGTACCCAGACAATCTGAGCACATGCTCACTAGTTGAGCGATTCTCCTCCATCTTTTAGCTATAGAACTTGTTGGAGACTTCATATCTCTCAACTCGGGTATTTGCTTGAAATATTAACTTCAATTCCTGGAACATCTCATATGGTCCATGATGTTCAAAACATCTTTGAAGTCCCGATTCTAAGCCATAAAGCATGGTGCACAAAACTATCAGGTAGTCATCATATTGAGCTAGCCAAACGTTCATAACGTCTGCATCTGCTCCTGCAATAGGTCTGTCACCTAGCGGTGCATTAAGGACATAATTCTTCTGTGCAGCAATGAGGATAAACCTCAGATCGTGGATCCAATCCGCATCATTGCTACTAACATTTTTCAACACAATTTTTCTCTAGGAACATATCAAAATAAACACATGGAAGCAACAACGCGAGCTATTGATCTACAACATAATTTGCAAAATACTATCAGGACTAAGTTCATGATAAATTAAAGTTCAATTAATCATATTACTTAAAGAACTCCCACTTAGATAGACATCCCTCTAATCTTCTAAGTGATTACGTGATCCAAATCAACTAAACCATGACCGATCATCACGTGAGATGGAGTAGTTTTCAATGGTGAACATCGTTTATGTTGATCATATCTACTATATGATTCACGCTCGACCTTTCGGTCTCCGTGTTCCGAGGCCATATCTGCATATGCTAGGCTCGTCAAGTTTAACCTGAGTATTCTGCGTGTGCAAAAACTGGCTTGCACCCGTTGTAGATGGACGTAGAGCTTATCACACCCGATCATCACGTGGTGTCTGGGCACGACGAACTTTGGCAACGGTGCATACTCAGGGAGAACACTTCTTGATAATTTAGTGAGAGATCATCTTATAATGCTACCGTCAATCAAAGCAAGATAAGATGCATAAAAAGATAAACATCACATGCAATCAATATAAGTGATATGATATGGCCATCATCATCTTGTGCTTGTGATCTCTATCTCCGAAGCACCGTCATGATCACCATCGTCACCGGCGCGACACCTTGATCTCCATCGTAGCATCGTTGTTGTCTTGCCAATCTTATGCTTCCACGACTATCACTACCGTTTAGTAATAAAGTAAAGCATTACATCGCGATTGCATTGCATACAATAAAGCGACAACCATATGGCTCCTGCCAGTTGCCGATAACTCGGTTACAAAACATGATCATCTCATACAATAAAATTCAGCATCATGCCTTGACCATATCACATCACAACATGCCCTGCAAAAACAAGTTAGACGTCCTCTACTTTGTTGTTGCATGTTTTACGTGGCTGCTACGGGCTTAAGTAAGAACCAATCTCACCTACGCATCAAAACCACAACGATAGTTTGTCAAATAGACTCCGTTTTAACCTTCGCAAGGACCGGGCGTGGCCATACTTGGTTCAACTAAAGTTGGAGAGACAGTCGCCCGCAAGCCATCTCTGTGCAAAGCACGTCGAGGGAACCGGTCTCGCGTAAGCGTACGCGTAAGGTTGGTCCGGGTCGTCTCGTCCAACAATACCGCCGAACCAAAGTATGACATGCTGGTAGGCAGTATGACTTGTATCGTCCACAACTCACTTGTGTTCTACTCGTGCATATAACATCAACATAAATAACCTGGCTCGGATGCCACTGTTGGGTTTCGTAGTAATTTCAAAAAATTTCCTACGCACACGCAAGATCATGTGATGCATAGCAACGAGGGGAGAGTATTGTCTACGTACCCAACGCAGACCGACTGCGGAAGCGATGACACGACGTAGAGGAAGTAGTCGTACGTCTTCTCGATCCAACCGATCAAGCACCGAAACTACGGCACCTCCGAGTTCGAGCACACGTTCAGCTCGATGACGATCCCCGGACTCCGATCCAGCAAAGTGTCGGGGAAGAGTTCAGTCTGCACGACGGCGTGGTGACGATCTTGATGAACTACAGCAGCAGGGCTTCGCCTAAACTCCGCTACAGTATTATCGAGGAATATGGTGGCAGGGGGCACCGCACACGGCTAAGGAATTGATCACGTGGATCAACTTGTGTCAACTTGTGTGTTTAGAGGTGCCCCTGCCTCCGTATATAAAGGAGCCAAGGGGGGGAGGAGGCGCCGGCCAGGAGGAGGTGGCGCAGGAGGAGTCCTACTCCTACCGGGAGTAGGACTCCCCTCCAATCCTATTCCAACTAGGAATCCCCAAAGGGGGAAAGAGGAGAAGGGTGGCCGGCCACCTCTCCTAGTCCTAATAGGACTAGGGGAAGGGGGGAGGCGCGCAGCCCTGGTGGGCAGCCCTTTCACCTTTCCACTAAGGCCCATGAAGGCCCATATGGCTCCCGGGGGGTTCCGGTAACCTCCCGGTAACCCGGTAAAATCCCGATTTCACCCGAAACACTTCCGATGTCCAAACATAGGCTTCCAATATATCAATCTTTATGTCTCGACCATTTCGAGACTCCTCGTCATGTCCGTGATCACATCCAGGACTCCGAACAACCTTCGGTACATCAAAATGCATAAACTCATAATATAACTGTCATCGTAACCTTAAGCGTGCGGACCCTACGGGTTCGAGAACAATGTAGACATGACCGAGACACGTCTCCGGTCAATAACCAATAGCGGGACCTGGATGCCCATATTGGCTCCTACATATTCTACGAAGATCTTTATCGGTCAGACCGCATAACAACATACATTGTTCCCTTTGTCATCGGTATGTTACTTGCCCGAGATTCGATCGTCGGTATCCAATACCTAGTTCAATCTCGTTACCGGCAAGTCTCTTTACTCGTTCCGTAATACATCATCTCACAACTAACATATTAGTTGCAGTGCTTGCAAGGCTTATGTGATGTGCATTACCGAGAGGGCCCAGAGATACCTCTCCGACAATCGGAGTGACAAATCCTAATCTCGAAATACTCCAACCCAACATCTACCTTTGGAGACACCTGTAGTGCTCCTTTATAATCACCCAGTTACGTTGTGACGTTTGGTAGCACCCAAAGTGTTCCTCCAGAAAACGGGAGTTGCATAATCTCATAGTCATAGGAACATGTATAAGTCATGAAGAAAGCAATAGCAACATACTAAACGATCAGGTGCTAAGCTAATGGAATGGGTCATGTCAATCAGATCATTCAACTAATGATGTGACCTCGTTAATCAAATAACAACTCTTTGTCCATGGTTAGGAAACATAACCATCTTTGATTAACGAGCTAGTCAAGTAGAGGCATACTAGTGACACTTTGTTTGTCTATGTATTCACACATGTATTATGTTTCCGGTTAATACAATTCTAGCATGAATAATAAACATTTATCATGATTATAAGGAAATAAATAATAACTTTATTGTTGCCTCTAGGGCATATTTCCTTCAGGAGGTGCCGTATGTTCGGTACTTGATCGGTCGGATTGTGAAGACGTACGAGTACATCAACCGCGTTGTGCTAACGCTTCCTCTTATGGTCTACGAGGGTACGTGGACAACACTCTCCCCTCTCATTGTTATGCATCACCATGATCTTGCGTGTGCGTAGGAATTTTTTTGAAATTACTACGTTCCCCAACAGTGGTAATAGAGCTAGGTTTTATGCGTTGATGTTATTTGCATGAGTAGAACACAAGTGAGTTGTGGGCGATATAAGTCATACTGCTTACCAGCATGTCATACTTTGGTTCGGCGGTATTGTTGGATGAAGCGGCCCGGATCGACATTACGCGTACGCTTACGCGAGACTGGTTCTACCGACGTGCTTTGCACATAGGTGGCTGGCGGGTGTCAGTTTCTCCAACTTTAGTTGAACCGAGTGTGGTTACGCCCAGTCCTTGCAAAGGTTAAAACAACACCAACTTGACAAACTATCGTTGTGGTTTTGATGCGTAGGTAAGAACGGTTCTTGCTAAGCCCGTAGCAGCCACGTAAAACTTGCAACAGCAAAGTAGAGGACGTCTAACTTGTTTTTGCAGGGCATGTTGTGATGTGATATGGTCAAGACGTGATGAGATATAAGTTGTTGTATAAGATGATCATGTTTTGTTGAAGTTATCGGCAACTGGCAGAAGCCTTATGGTTGTCTCTTTATTGCATAAGATGCAAGCGCCAAATAATTGCTTTACTTTATCGCTATGCAATAGCAATAGTTGCAAGAGCAATAGTTGGCGAGACGACCATGTGACGACACATTCATATAGATAAAGATGATGGAGATCATGGTGTCATGCCGGTGACGATGGAAATCATGATGATGTTTCGGAGATGGAGATCAAAGGCACAAGATGATGATGGCCATATCATGTCACATATTTTGATTGCATGTGATGTTTATCTTTTATGCATCTTATCTTGCTTTGATTAACGGTAGCATTATAACATGATCTCTAACTAAATTTCAAGATAAAAGTGTTCTCCCTGAGTATGCACCGTTGCCAAAGTTCGTCGTGCCTAGACACCACGTGATGATCGGGTGTGATAAGCTCTATGTCCATCTTCAACGGGTGCAAGACAGTTTTGCACACGCAGAATACTCAGGTTAAACTTGACGAGCCTAGCATATGCAGATATGGCCTCGGAACACTGAGACCGAAAAGTCGAGCGTGAATCATATAGTAGATATGATCAACATAAGTGATGTTCACCATTGAAAGCTACTCCATTTCACGTGATGATTGGTTATGGTTTAGTTGATTTGGATCACGTGATCACTTAGAGGATTAGAGGGATGTCTATCTAAGTGGGAGTTCTTAAGTAATATGATTAATTGAACTTAAATTTATCATGAACTTAGTCCTGGTAGTATTAGCATATCTATGTTGTAGATCAATTGCTCGCGTTTAGCTCCGCTGTTTTATTTTTGATATGTTCCTAGAGAAAACTAAGTTGAAAGATGTTAGTAGCAATGATGCGGATTGGATCCATGATCTGAGGTTTATCCTCATTGCTGCACAGAAGAATTGTGTCCTTGATGCACCGCTAGGTGACAGACCTATTGCAGGAGCAGATGCAAACGTCATGAACGTTTGGCTATCTTAATATGATGACTACTTGATAATTTAGTGCACCATGCTTAACAGCTTAGAAACGGGACTTCAAAGACGTTTTGAACATCATGGATCATATGGATGTTCCAGGAGTTGAAGTTAATATTTCAAGCAAATACCCGAGTTGAGAGATATGAAGTCTCCAACAAGTTCTATAGCTAAAAGATGGAGGAGAATAGCTCAAGCAATGAGCATGTGTTCAGATTGTCTGGGTACTACAATCACTTGAATCAAGTGGGAGTTAATCTTCCAGATAAAATAGTGATTGACAGAATTCTCTAGTCACCATCACCAAGTTAGTAGAACTTTGTGATGAACTATAGTATGCAAGGGATGACGAATACGATTCCCGAGCTTTTCATGATGATGAAATCGATCAAGGTAGAAATAAAGAAAGAGCATCAAGTGTTGATGATTAACAAGACCACTAGTTTCAAAAAAAGGGCAAAGGGAAAGAAAGGGAACTTCAAGAAGAACGGCAAGCAAGTTGCTGCTCAAGTGAAGAAGCCCAAGTCTGGACCTAAGCCTGAGACTAAGTGCTTCTACTGCAAAGAGACTGGTCACTAAAAGCGGAACTGCCCCAAGTATTTAGCGGATAAGAAGGATGGCAAAGTGAACAATGCTATATTTGATATACATGTAATTGATGTGTACTTTACTAGTGTTTATAGCAACCCCTTGGTATTTGATACTGGTTCAGTTACTAAGAGTAGTAACTCGAAACGGAAGTTGCAGAATGAACATAGACTAGTTAAGGGTGAAGTGACGGTGTGTGATGGAAGTGGTTCCAAGAATTATATGATCATCATCGCACACTCCCTATACTTTCAGGATTAGTGTTAAACCTAAATAAATGTTATTTGGTGTTTGCGTTGAGCATGAATATGATTTGATCATGTTTATTGCAAAACGGTTATTCATTTAAGTTAGAGAATAATTGTTGTTCTGTTTACATTAATAAAACCTTCTATGGTCATACACCCAATGAAAATGGTTCGTTGGATCTCGATTGTAGTGATACACATATTCATAATATTGAAGCCAAAAGATGCAAAGTTAATAATGATACTGCAACTTATTTGTGGCATTGCCGTTTAGGTGATATTGGTGTAAAGCGCAAGAAGAAACTCAATGCTGATGGGCTTTTGGAATCACTTGATTATGAATTATTTTGATGCTTGCGAACCATGCCTCATGGGCAAGATGACTAAGACTCCGTTCTCCGGAACAATGGAGCGAGCAACTGACATATTGGAAATAATACATACTGATGTATGCAGTCCGATGAGTGTTGAGGCTCACGGCGGGTATCATTATTTTCTGACCTTCACGGATGATTTGAGCAGATATGGGTATATCTACTTGATGAAACATAAGTCTGAAACATTAGGAAAGTTCAAAGAACTTCAGAGTGAAGTGAAAAATCATCATGACAAGAAAATAAAGTTTCTACGATCTGATCGCAGAGACAAATATTTGAGTTACGAGTTTGGCCTTCAATTAAAACAATGTGGAATAGTTTCACAAAATCATGCCACCTGGAAAACCACAGCATAATGGTGTGTCTGAACGTCATAACCGTACTATTATTGGATATAGTGCAATCTATGATGTTTCTTACCAATTAATCACTATAGTTTTGGGGTTATGCATTAGAGACAGCTACATTCACGTTAAAAAGGGCACCATCTAAATCCGTTGAGGTGACACCGTATGAACTGTGGTTTGGCAAGAAACCAAAGTTGTCGTTTCTTAAAGTTTGAGGTTGCAATGCTTATGTGGAAAAGTTTCAACCTGATAAGCTCAAACCCAAATCGGAGAAGTGCGTCTTCATAGGATACCCAAAAGAAAATGTTGGGTACACCTTCTATCACAGATCCAAAGGCAAGTTATTCATTGCTGAGAATGGGTCCTTTCTAGAGAAGGAGTTTCTCTCGAAAGAAGTGAGTGGGAGGAAAGTAGAACTTGATGAGGTAACTGTACCTGTTCCCTTATTGGAAAGTAGTTCATCACAGAAATATGTTTCTGTGACTCCTACACCAATTAGTGAGGAAACTAATGATGATGATCATGTAACTTCAGATCAAGTTACTACCGAACCTCGTAGGTAAACCAGAGTGAGATCCGCACCAGAGTGGTACAGTAATCATGTTCTGGAGGTCATGTTACTTGACCATGACGAACCTACGAACTATGAGAAAGCGATGATGAGCCCAGATTCCACGAAATGGATTGAGGCCATGAAATCTGAGATGAGATCCATGTATAAGAACAAAGTATGGACTTTGATTGACTTGCCCAAAGATCAGCGAGCCATTGAGATTAAATGGATCTTCAAGAGGAAGACGGACGTTGGTAGTAGTGTTACTATCTACAAAGCTAGAATTGTCGCAAAAGGTTTTCGACAAGTTCAAGGTGTTGACTACGATGAGAGTTTCTCACTCATATCTATGCTTAAGTTTGTCTGAATCATGTTAGCAATTGCCACAATTTATGAAATCTCGCAAATGGATAAACAAAACTACATTCCTTAATGGATTCATTAAAGAAGAGTTGTATATGATGCAACTAGAAGGTTTTGTCAATCCTAAAGGTGCTAACAAAATATGCAAGCTCCAGCGATCCATCTATGGACTGGTGCAAGCATCTTGGAGTTGGAATATACGCTTTGATAAGTTGATCAAAGCATATAGTTTTATACAGACTCGCGGTGAAGCCTGTATTTACAAGAAAGTGAGTGGGAGCACTACATCATTTCTGATAAGTATATGTGAATGACACATTGTTGATCGGAGATAATGTAGAATTATTCCGCAAAGCATAAAGGAGTGTTTGAAAGGAGTTTTTCAAAGAAAGACCTCGGTGAAGCTGCTTACATATTGAGCGTCAAGATCTATAGAGATAGATCAAGACGCTTGATAAGTTTTTCGATGAGTACATACCTTTACAAGATTTTGAAGTAGTTCAAAATGGAACATTCAAAGAAAGAGTTCTTGCCTGTGTTACAAGGTGTGAAACTGAGTAAGACTCAAAGCCCGACCACGGCAGAAGATAGAAATTATCCTTAGTGGAATAAGGGAGTACAATAGTGATCTAGGAGTAGATCACTGGACAACAGTCAAAATTATCCTTAGTGGAATAAGGATATGTTTCTCGATTATGGAGGTGACAAAAAGGTTCGTCGTAAAGGGTTACGTCGATGAAAATTTTGACACTGATCCAGATGACTCTAAATCTCAATCTGGATACATATTGGAAGTGGGAGCAATTAGCTAGAGTAGCTCCGTGCAGAGCATTGTTGACATAGAAATTTGAAAAATACTTACGGATCTGAATATGGCAGACCCGTTGACTAAACTTCTCTCACAAGCAAAACATGATCACACCTTAGTACTCTTTGGGTGTTAATCACATAGCGATGTGAACTAGATTATTGACTCTAGTAAACCCTTTGGGTGTTGGTCACATGTCGATGTGAACTATGGGTGTTAATCACATGGTGATGTGAACTATTGGTATTAAATCACATGACGATGTGAACTAGATTATTGACTCTAGTGCAAGTGGGAGACTGAAGGAAATATGCCCCAGAGTCAATAATAAAGTTATTATTTATTTCCTTATATCATGATAAATGTTTATCATTCATGCTAGAATTGTATTAACCGGAAACATAATACATGTGTGAATACATAGACAAACAGAGTGTCACTAGTATGCCTCTACTTGACTAGCTCGTTGATCAAAGATGGTTATGTTTCCTAACCATAGACATGAGTTGTCATTTGATTAACGAGATCACATCATTAGGAGAATGATGTGATTGACTTGACCCATTCCGTTAGCTTAGCACTTGATCGTTTAGTTTGTTGATATTGTTTCTTCATGACTTATACATGTTCCTATGACTATGAGATTATGCAACTCCCGTTTACCAGAGGAACACTTTGTGTGCAACCAAACGTCACAACGTAACTGGGTGATTATAAAGGTGCTCTACAGGTGTCTCCGAAGGTACTTGTGGGGTTGGCGTATTTCGAGATTAGGATTTGTCACTCCGATTGTCGGAGAGGTATCTCTGGGCCCTCTCGGTAATGCACATCACTTTAGCCTTGCAAGCATTGCAACTAATGAGTTAGTTGCGGGATGATGTACTACAGAACGAGTAAAGAGACTTGCTGGTAACGAGATTGAACTAGGTATTGAGATACCGACGATCGAATCTCGGGCAAGTAACATACCGATGACAAAGGGAACAACGTATGTTGTTATGCGGTCTGACCGATAAAGATCTTCGTAGAATATGTAGGAGCCAATATGAGCATCCAGGTTACGCTATTGGTTATTGACCGGAGACGTGTCTCGGTCATGTCTACATAGTTCTCGAACCCGTAGGGTCCGCATGCTTAATGTTACGATGACAGTTATATTATGAGTTTATATGTTTTGATGTACTGAAGGTTGTTCGGAGTCCCGGATGTGATCACGGACATGACGAGGAGTCTCGAAATGGTCAAGACATGAAGATTGATATATTGGAAGCCTATGTTTGGATATCGGAAGTGTTCCGGGTAAAATCGAGATTTTACGAGAGTACCGGGAGGTTACCGGAACCCCCCGGGAATCAAATGGGCCTTAGTGGGCCTAGGTGGAAGAGAGGAGAGGAGGCAAGGGCTGGCCACGCGCCCCTTCCCCCTAGTACAAATAGTACAAGGAGAGGGGGGCGGCGCCCCCCTTCCTTCCTTCTCCTCCACTCCTTGCCCCTCAAGTCCTAATCCAACTAGGAAAGGGGGGAGTCCTACTCCCAGTGGGAGTAGGACTCCTCCCGGCGCGCCCTCTCCCTTGGCCGGCCACACCCCCCTTGCTCCTTTATATACGGGGGCAGGGGGCACCCTAGAGTGGCGGTGCGGTGCCCCCCTCCACCATAGTCCACCTCGATAATACTGTAGTAGTGCTTAGGCGAAGCCCTGCATCGGTAGAACATCAACATCGTCACCACACCATCATGCTGAAGAAACTCTCCCTCAACACTCGGCTGGATCGGAGTCCGAGGGACGTCATCGGGCTAAACGTGTGCTGAACTCAGAGGTGCCGTACGTTCGCTACTTGATCGGTCGGATCGTGAAGACGTACGTGTTGGGGAACGTAGTAATTTCAAAAAAATTCCTACGCACACGCATGATCATGGTGATGCATTGCAATGAGAGGGGAGAGTGCTGTCTATGTACCCTCATAGACCGAAAGCGGAAGCGTTAGCACAACGTGGTTGATGTAGTCGTACATCTTCACGATCCGACCGATCCAAGTACCGAACACACGGCACCTCCGAGTTCAGCACACGTTCAGCTCGATGACGTCCCGTGAACTCCAATCCAGTAGTTCCGTCAGCACGACAGCATGGTGACGATGATGATGTTCTACCGTCGCAGGGCTTCGGCTAAGCACCGCTGCGATATGATCGAGGTGGATTATGGTGGAAGGGGGCACCGCACACGGCTAAGAGATCAAGAGATCAATTGTTGTGTCTATGGGGTGCCCCCTGGCCACGTATACAAAGGAGTGGAGGAGGAGGGGGCCGTCCTAGAGAAGGAGGCACACCCAAGGGGGGCAATCCTACTCCAAGTAGGTTTTGCCCCCCCTTTCCTATTCCAACTAGGAGAAGGGGGATGGAGGAGGTGGAGAGAAGGAAGGAGAAGGGGGGCCGCGCCCCCTTCCCTTTCCCAATTCGGATTGGGGCAAGGGGGGCTGCGCGCCACCTCTTGCTGCCTCTCCTCTTCTACTACTTTGGGCCCATGAGGCCCAATAACCCCCGGGGGGGTTCCGGTAACCCCCCGGTACTCCGGTATATATCCGATAACCCCCGGAACCATTCCGGTGTCCGAATATAGTCATCCAATATATCAATCTTCATATCTCGATCATTTTGAGACTCCTCGTCATGTCCGTTATCACAATCCAAACAACCTTCGGTACATCAAAACTCATAAACTCGTAATATAACCGGCATCGAAACGTTAAGCGTGCGTACCCTACGGGTTCGAGAACTATGTAGACATGACCGAGACATGTCTCTTGTCAATAACCAATAGCGGAACCTAGATGCTCATATTGGCTCCCACATACTCTACGAAGATCTTTATCGGTCAGACCGCATAACAACATACGTTGTTCCCTTTGTCATCGGTATGTTACTTGTCCGAGATTCGATCGTCGGTATCTCAATACCTAGTTCAATCTCGTTACCGGCAAGTCTCTTTACTCGTTCCGTAATACATCATTCCGCAACTAACTCATTTAGTTGCAATGCTTGCAAGGCTTAAGTGATGTGTATTACCGAGAGGGCCCAGAGATACCTCTCCGACAATCGGAGTGACAAATCCTAATCTCGAAATACGCCAACCCAACAAGTACCTTTGGAGACACCTGTAGAGCACCTTTATAATCACCCAGTTACGTTGTGACATTTGGTTGCACACAAAGTGTTCCTCCGGTAAACGGGAGTTGCATAATCTCATAGTCATAGGAACATGTATAAGTTATGAAGAAAGCAATAGCAACAAACTAAATGATCAAGTGCTAAGCTAACGGAATGGGTCAAGCCAATCATATCGTTCTCCTAATGATGTGATCCCGTTAATCAAATGACAACTCATGTCTATGGTTAGGAAACATAACCATCTTCGATTAACGAGCTAGTCAAGTAGAGGCATACTAGTGACACTCTATTTGTCTATGTATTCACACATGTATTATGTTTCCGGTTAATACAATTCTAGCATGAATAATAAACATTTATCATGATGTAAGGAAATAAATAATAACTTTATTATTGCCTCTAGGGCATATTTCCTTTAGTCTCCCACTTGCACTAGAGTCAATAATCTAGATTACACTATTGTGATCCTAACACCCATGGAGCCTTGGTGCTGATCATGTTTTGCTTGTGGAAGAGGCTTAGTCAACGGGTCTGCAACATTTAGATCCGTATGTATCTTGCAAATTTCTATGTCTCCCACCTGGACTAAATCCCGGATGGAATTGAAGCGTCTCTTGATGTGCTTGGTTCTCTTGTGAAACCTGGATTCCTTCCCTAAGGCAATTGCTCCAGTATTGTCACAAAAGATTTTCATTGGATCTGATGCACTAGGTATGACACCTAGATCGAATATGAACTCCTTCATCCATACTCCTTCATTTGCTGCTTCCGAAGCAGCTATGTACTCCGCTTCACATGTAGATCCTGCCACGACGCTTTGTTTAGAACTGCACCAACTGACAGCTCCACCGTTCAATAAAAACACGTATCCGGTTTGTTATTTAGAATCATCTGGATTAGTGTCAAAGCTTGCATCAACGTAACCATTTACGATGAGCTGTTTCTCACCTCCATAAATGAGAAACATATCCTTAGTCCTTTTCAGGTACTTCAGGATGTTCTTGACCGCTGTCCAGTGATCCACTCCTGGATTATTACTTTGGTACCTCCCTGCTAGACTTATAGCAAGGCACACATCAGGTCTGGTACACAACATTACATACATGATAGGGCCTATGGCTGAAGCATAGGGAACATCTTTCATTTTCTCTCTATCTTCTGCAGTGGTTGGACATTGAGTCTTACTCAACTTCACACCTTGTAACATAGGCAAGAACCCTTTCTTTGCTTGATCCATTTTGAACTTCTTCAAAACTTTGTCAAGGTATGTGCTTTGTGAAAGTCCAATTAAGCGTCTTGTTCTATATCTATAGATCTTAATGCCCAATATGTAAGCAGCTTCACCGAGGTCTTTCATTGAAAAACTCTTATTCAAGTATCCCTTTATGCTATCTAGAAATTCTATATCATTTCCAATCAATAATATGTCATCCACATATAATATCAGAAATGCTACCAAGCTCCCACTCACTTTCTTGTAAATACAGGCTTCACCAAAAGTCTGTATAAAACCAAATGCTTTGATCACACTATCAAAGCGTTTATTCCAACTCCGAGAGGCTTGCACCAGTCCATAAATGGATCGCTGGAGCTTGCACACTTTGTTAGCTCCCTTTGGATCGACAAAACCTTCCGGTTGCATCATATACAACTCTTCTTCCAGAAATCCATTCAGGAATGCAGTTTTTGACATCCATCTGCCAAATTTCATAATCATAAAATGCGGCAATCGCTAACATGATTCGGACAGACTTAAGCATCGCTACGGGTGAGAAAGTCTCATCATAGTCAATCCCTTGAACTTGTCGAAACCCTTTCGCAACAAGTCGAGCTTTGTAGCCAGTAACATTACCGTCAGCGTCAGTCTTCTTCTTGAAGATCCATTTATTCTCAATTGCTTGCCGATCAATGGGAAAGTCAACCAAAGTCCACACTTTGTTCTCATACATGGATCCCATCTCAGATTTCATGGCTTCAAGCCATTTTGCGGAATCTGGGCTCACCATCGCTTCTTCATAGTTCGTAGGTTCATCATGATCCAGTAGCATGAATTCCAGAACAGGATTACCGTACCACTCTGGCGTGGATCTTACTCTGGTTGATCTACGAGGTTCAGTAATAACTTGATCTGAAGTTTCATGATCATCATCATTAACTTCCTCACTAATTGGTATAGTTGTCACAAGAACCGGTTTCTGTGATGAGCTACTTTCCAATAAGGGAGCAGGTATGGTTACTGTCGTGGAATTGTCACGGCAAATGTCCTCATGGAAGGACTTAGTCGTGGAGCCATCACTACGGGTTAGCTTGAAGGGGTTAAACCGGACAAAGGGACACGAGAGTTTATACTAGTTCGGCCCCTTCGATGAAGGTAAAAGCCTACGTCTAGTTGTGATTGGTATTGCTGGGGTTTCGAAGATCAGGGAGCGAATCCGCTTTGTCTGGCTTCGAGTTGTTGTTTCATGTCCCTCAACCGCCGCCGGGTCACCCCTTTATATATTCAGGAGGATCCCGGCCGGTCGACAGAGTCCCGAGGCTGCCTCATACAAGTGTCCGCCTCGGTCTCTTCTTTCTTATCTTACAATGCAAGTTTATACAATCATGGCGGTTTACTATCATGGGCCCTAAACCGCCTGTGGGCTCTGGGCCTCTAAGCTTCATTCGTAAGGGCCATCTTCTGGATTTCCTTGGGCTTTAGTATAACTGAAGGTGAACCAGCCCCTCCTGGGCGGTTTATCCTCAGTGGTTATATCTTCAACATTAGGCCCCAGATTGATTTGAACCTGTTCATGTCAGTCTTCAATCCTTGAACTTCTGGCAATTCTCGTAAACTGCCATATTGTCTTCTCCCTATGAACTTGATGAATCGCCATGACGTCATCTTCTGTTACTGTAGTAAATCATTGTGACATCATTCCTGTATAAAAAAGTTTTATAAAGATTCCCTTCTCTTTAATTAATTCCCGAAGATCGAGGTGACAGCTACATCCTCTTTTGCCGCTTTTGATTCCTCGATTTTTGCGCCTGCCGTTTTGTCTCACTTCCTTATAAATAAGACCGAGGTGCCTTCCATTTTCCCCCTTTCCAAACCACATCGTCTTCCTCCTCGCGACCTGAAGACCTCAAGTATCGCCGCCGCCGCCGTTGTTGATTTTCCAGTCCGCACCGACTCAGGCCACTGCATCGACCTGATTCTGACCAGAAATCGACGGCGAACCTCCGCAGCTCGTCCACATCCGTGAGTTCTTCTCCTTCCCCTTCTCAGATCTGCATTGGAACTTTGTTTGAGTTCGTCGGCGGTCATCGCCGCCCGATGCAAACCCTTGTTAGTTTTCACCTCCAATACCCTGTTTAGATTGTAAAAACAACGTAGAACTGCTGCAGCAATTGTTTGCGCTTATCTTGCATAAAAATAGATCTCATTTCCATTGTTTGGAAGCTCTCTTTGAGTGTATGAACTTCTCTACACTGTTTTAGGTCTAGAAATTTTTCCTTCCAGAGCGACCGTTTGATCCAAAATAATAATTACAACTTATGAAACCTGTTTGTTCCATACTTAACAAATTTCCATCTTGGGGTTCTGCCTCAAAAGGGCGGTTTATCCTGTAGTGTTGATAATTCGTCGTATGTCATTAGCCCTCTCTTAAACCGCCATCTAGACTTTGAACAGCCATGCCCGGTTCACTTCATACGTATACCTTGAATTGTCGGTTTAACGTTTCGACAAACAGATACGAACCACCAATCGTAAACCATCCATTTTCCTTTTACAGACTTTGTAAGATGACAAAACAATTTGCTGCTTGCAATTGGGTTCCGTCTCGGATCACAGAAACGCAAATCAATGAATATGTCACCACCAGCGCTTTAGCCTCGAAAAATGTCCTCCATTGGCGAGTTCCTGGCCCTGAATGCCCCCCTAAACCTCAAGATGGAGAAGTGATTGTATTATTGCAGCATTTAGCTCGAGGTTTCAGCCCTCCCGGATCAAAAAATTTCCGGGATGTTCTTGCCAGGCTCCAACTTCATCCTCAAGATATTGGACCAAATTCTGTGTCCAACATATGCAACTTCCAAGTATTCTGTGAGGTTTATCTACAAGAAGAACCCACTGTCGATCTCTTTCTAGATCTCTTTCACTTAAACCGCCGGACAGAATTTTCTGATGGACCTAATACTGAACTTGGCGGTGTGTCGATTCAAAAGAGGAAAGAAGTTGATTTTCCTCACGCCAAACTTCACAGCCATCCAAAAGACTGGAACCAAACCTGGTTCTATTGTCAGAATACCGCCCCTGCTGAAGAGAATCCCTTGCGGGGCTACCGTCCGCACCGGCTCAGTAATAATCACCCTTTACCTCAGAAATTGCCTGCCAAAGATCGACAAGCCTATGCACCTCAACTCGCCAAACTTCGGGCTCTTCTTGCCAACGGTTTAACTGGTGTTGATCTTGTCCGTTGCTGGATTTCATGGTGCATCTTCCTTTAAGCCGCCGTCCCGGATTGATGTTCGAATACACCGGCAAAACCAATGATCCTCAACGGTTTAATTCAATAGCACTGACGGATGATGAAGTTAGTGAAAGTGTAAAGAAAATACTCGACGAACCTCTCGCCGTATGTACTCAAATTGGTCTGCGTCCTTTTTACGCCTCCAACAAACCGCCCGGGGTAAATATTTTAACCTTGTACTTTTCCTTATCCTTCTCCGCTTTGACACTGCTATAATAATACCTTTGTGCAATCCCATAGGCCAGTAGCTCTTTTTGGAAAAAGAAAACTCAAGACAAAGTAGCTAAGGCTCCTCATAGTAAGACCAAGGTCATCAAGAAAGCTGCCAAAAAGAAAACTGCTGAGTCTTCAGAACCACCAGAAGATGTTGATGACTCGGCTGAAGAGTTTGATCTCCCTTGACTTCTATCCATATATTTTACTGACAATGATTATTTCCAGGATGATGCGGAGGCCAGCCATGCAGATCATGATGAGGTAATTTGTCTTTCTTCTGACTCGGAACTTGTGTCGGTTCAACGATTTCGCCGTGCAGTTCGAAAAGTGAAATGCTCTCACCCTGTTGCTCATTTGGATCAAAAACTTTATTTGAAGACACAACAAACCGAAGGGCGTCGCACAACCCGGCACAGTGGTCAACAGGTCACTTCTTCCGGTTTACCTCATACCCCAAACCGGAAACGTCGTCCAGAGGTTGCTTGTTCTTCTGAAAAACGTTATCTTTTGAAAGGTTTCTTCCGATGCACTCTCAATTCATCTGATTCAAATTAGTAGGCATCTTCTAATTCGTCTGGCGGTTCATCAACCACTCAGCTGCCTCCCTTGAAAACCGTCCCTGGGTAAGTGTGTAGTCTTCCCTTCTCTTTCATAACTCAGTTGACCATGCTAATCTTTGTTTTAATATTAGTGCTCAAGATCGTTTGAGTAAGAAGGCCAAGACCTGTGCCCCTACCGGTGAAGTTGAGCTGGAGAAAACTCCTGAGGATGTTGATAAAAATCTCGATAATCTCATGGATGATTTTACTCTGCCAAAGCCAACTATCAATGTTAATCCGCCGGAAGCTGATCAGGCCATGCATGAGGATACCTCAAGTCCACATGTTATGCCTGCAAGTCCAGCTGCTAATCCGCTGAAGTCAAGTGCTAATCCGCCAAGCCCAGCCAAGGATGATGACGTTATTGTTACTGGCACTGCTTATACTGCTCCGGGTGATCCAGTTGTCTTGGCAAAACATACCGCCAAGGATGAGTTTATTTCAATGGGCAAGAGGAAGATGGAAACTGATATGTAAAAATATGCTAATCTTTCTGCCCAGGATCTTCATTCCGGTTTCTTGAACCGGCTTTATACAAGTCAAGATAATGAGGCTGACTTGGTAAATCTGATGAAGGAACGTCATGAGGTAAACATTTTCCTCCTTAGCTTTGTATTTTCACTGCCTTGTATCCTGTAGCCCCCAAGGGTCGGTTTAATTTGTAAAAACAAACTGGGACTTTGAATTTCCAAACTTCACATTGTTGACTGTTAAGTTTTGTGAACAAACACACATTAGCCCCCAAGTGCCAGGATTGAAACTTGTATGAATCCTTGGGACTTTGAAGAAGCAGTAAGAAAGAATTAATCCGCATTAGCCCCCAAGTGCCAGGATTGAAACTCGTATGAATCCTTGGGACTTTGAATAAGCAGTAAGAAAGAATTAGTCCACATTAGCCCCCAAGTGCCAAATGTAGAACCAGTTGTATGCTTGGGACTTTTGATAAAATATTGAAATGCTCCTCTTGTTTTTGGCAGGCTGACATAAACCATCAACGGACGCAGATTGCTGATCTTCAAGAAAGTATCAAATCTCACCAAGAAGAATCCTCCAAAGCCAAAGATGAGCTTCGATCCGCTTTAACTTCCATAGAACGACTGAAAGAAGAATTCAAGACGGACGTGCCAACTGGGACACTGAAAAGGGGACATTGCTGAAACGGGCTGAAGACGTCGAATCTGCACTTAAACCGGTGGCAGAAGAGCTTTCTGGGTTAAAGCATCAAGTGAACGCCATGACCTCCGCAGTATTTGGTAAGTACTCCTAGCAAAGTATTTGAAATACCCATCTTGTAAGGTGCCGGTTGAAATATGAAATTCTTAAACCGTTGCAGGGAGCCGCATTACTCATCTGGGCTCAGATGTACGGATGAAGCTGAAAGCAGCGTATACTCTTCTGGAACAACTTTACACCGGTGCTCAACGGGTTATCTGTGCAGCCTCCTATGACAATTCGGCCCCAACACTGATCAAGGATACTCTGACAAGGCTATCCATGGTACCAGCACAGCTAGAAGGGGTTAAGCGATCTGCTGCCAGGGCCGGCGCTTTGTTGGCACTTACCCGAGCCAAAGCATGGATAGCTGACTTGGATCCGGTTGACCTTGCCAAAGGCTTTCCAAGCACACAAGAAAACGGGGCAGATTTTGATGATGCAGCCCTTAAAAGAGTAACAAGGGAGATGCGTCCTCTGGCGAGTCAGCTGGCAGAGGATGCTAACTTGACGGTTCACCGGTCTTATTATGATGCCAACAACAAACGGGTTAACCCTGTCATTCCGGAGGCACAAAATCTTATTCCAGGAATCCGTCAGCACACTTATTGCCCTGACATTGATCCGTCAGAACTTATTAGTGAAGAAGCTATCTTTCAGGCCTTAACCCGGATTAACTGGACCACCGCAAACTTCCAGCCGCTAGGTGGGGAAGAGGAAGCTGAACCGACGCCAGATAACCCATCAACTTCGCAGCAACATGGTAATGAGACTTGATCCGGCAATTAGAGTGATGCTCCAGAAACCTTGTTCTGCTGGAAACACCATATTTTGGGCCTCCAAGCGCCTTGTAATAAGCTAGTGGAAATACTTTGATCCGTTGCCCTCGTGCAGCAGGATAAACTTTGCGTTGATTTTTCATGAGAATTTCAGTACTGGCTTATGTATTTTTACAATATTATGCAATCCCTGTGTCTGCATACGGAAAATCTGTCCAGGCGGTTTACCACCGGACGGGTCAAAATATCCCACTTGGTAAGCAACTATGGTTGCAGCAAATAATAAATCATACCTGTGATATAAAACATTGCTGTCGGTTTACCAATTGTGATTTGAAGAAGGGTGAAAACCCAAACTCCACCGTACCATGTTGGTATATATATGATATAGAACCGGGTTGTGATGAACGCCGGCCGATTGCTGGAGACAAAGCGTCAAAGCCAGACCGGTTTTGAAGGATGCCGGATTACATTTAATTGTATATTTGAACAGAAGATCCGTAAGCCGTGCCGGGTTTAAATAACTCCAGTTTAACATAGACCTCACGAAAAACAAAAACTTGGCAGAAAAAAGCAAACAAAAAACTGTAGTCGAGGCTTTTCGAGGGCTGCCAGGCCCAAATCGAGGCTTTTCATGGGCTGCCAGGCCACTGAGTTAAACCATTTTGGCAAAGCCTTTTAAGATGGCCCTCTAGCTAACCAATCATCGTTTTAACTTTGAAAAGTTCAGGGTCTCCATGAGAGTAACTGTCAAACGTTCGAAGGGTCGTGCCAGGATTACCTGGATAGGAGTGGCTTACTTGATGAAGACAGGTTAACCCGGGGTTTTAGGTGAATACATCAGGCTTCCAAGTCGTGGGTTGATACCCAGCTACAAGGGTCCTTTCAAACTCTTTGGTATTTGACGCAAAGAGCCCCCAAGTAACTTTGTGAGTTGTGCTCAATGGGTGCCTATGTTTGAGTTGTGCGTAGCAACAAGACTCTCTTTGGTCCCTTGGGTGTGAAGCTCCCAAGCTTTGTTGTGGCATGATAACTGCATCAGGAGGGTAGTAATGCTATGTTCTCTTTGGTGAATACACCTATGTTTGAACAGGAAGCCCCCATGTTAACAGATATTTGAAGAAAAAACGGTGGAGGCCCTGCTTGATAGCAAGGATGCCGGTTTATTATATTAATCATAATATATATACATTGTTGAAATATGTACATATGAAAAGCCTGTGGCTTCAAGTGTAATAAGGCCGTAGGAGAGCTATGTTCCATGGTCGCCGGGTCTCCTCCTCAGAGCTACGTGAGTCTTCTCGAACGCCAATGAGGTAGTATGATCCGTTGTGCAGATTTTTGCTGACCACAAAAGGCCCTTCCCAAGGTGGGGATAACTTATGCATATCAGTCTGGTCTTCAATGAGCCGAAGTACCAAATCGCCTTCTTGAAAGGTTCTTGTCTTAACCCGGCGGCTGTGATAACGCCGCAGGTCTTGCTGATAAACCGCCGACCGAGCCAAAGCCATGTTTCGCTTCTCATCTAATAGGTCCAGGGCCTCTTGGCGTGCTTGCTCGTTATCCGCTTCAACATAATTCGCGACCCGGGGCGAGTCGTGACGAATATCACTTGGGAGGACAGCCTCAGCCCCATAAACCAGGAAAAAGGGTGTATATATCGTAGATCGGTTTGGGGTGGTATTTATGCTCCATAACACTGATGGTAATTCCTCCACCCAACAACCCGGCGTCCGCTTCAAAGGGACCATGAGCCGAGGCTTGATACCCTTCAGGATTTCTTGATTCGCCCTCTCAGCTTGACCATTAGACTGGGGATGAGCCACGGACGCTACATCAAGCCGGATGTGCTCTCGTTGGCAGAGCTCCTCCATCTCACCTTTAGAAAGGTTCGTACCATTATCTGTGATGATGCTATGTGGAAAGCCGAAACGGAAAATAATCTTTTTGAGAAATTGAACCGTCGTGGCTGCATCACATTAACTGATGGGCTCCGCTTCAACCCATTTGGTGAACTTGTACACCGCCACCAACAGGTGGGTCTTCTTGTCCTTAGAACGCTTAAAGGGTCCAACCATATCAAGCCCCCAAGTAGCAAACGGCCAAGTGATGGGGATCATGCGTAACTCCTGAGCAGGAACATGAGCACGACGTGAAAATTTCTGACAAGCATCACACCACTTTACCAAGTCTTCCGCATCAGAATGAGCTGTCAACAAGTAGAACCCATGTCGGAAAGCCTTAGCAACCAAGGACTTTGAGCTGGCATGTTGACCGCAATCCCCTTCATGGATTTCCCATAGAATCTCTTGTCCTTCTTCAGGAGAAACACAACATTGAAATACGCCTGAAACGCTAGAACGGTGCAACTCGCCATTGTGAATAACCATAGACTTGGATCGCCGGACTATCTGCCTGGCGAAAAGTTCGTCTTCTGGTAATTCGCCCTAGTTCAGATACGCCAAATATGGAACCGTCCAATCTGGAGTGGCATGTAAAACGGCTACCAACTGGGCCTCCGGATCAGGAACAGCTAAATCCTCCTCTGTAGGCAACTTTACAGACGGGTTATGCAAGATATCTAGAAAGGAATTAGGTGGTACCGGTTTACACTGAGATCCCAGTCGGCTTAGAGCATCTGCTGCTTCATTCTTGCGCCGGTCGATGTGCTCCACCTGATAACCCTTAAAGTGACCTGCTACAATATCCACCTCGCGCCTATAAGCCGCCATGAGCGGGTCTTTAGAATCCCAGGTACCAGAAACTTGCTGAGCCACTAGATCAGAATCTCCAAAGCATCGAACCCGGCTTAAGTTCATTTCCTTAGCTATACGAAGACCGTGGAGCAAAGCCTCGTACTCTACTGCATTGTTAGTACAAGGAAACATTAAGCGGAGAACATAAAAAATCTTATCTCCTTGAGGGGAAGTGAGGAAAACTCCAGCCCCCGAGCCTTCCAGCTGCCTGGATCCATCAAAGTGAATGGTCCAGTATGTATTATCCGGTTTGTCTTCTGGTTCCTGTAACTCGGTCCAATCATTGATGAAGTCCACAAGTGCCTGATATTTGATGGCTGTTCGGGGTGTATACCTCAAACTATGGGGACCGAGCTCGATCGCCCACTTCGCAACCCGGCCAGTTGCCTCTCTATTCTGGATTATATCACCCAAGGGAGCAGAACTAACCACTGTAATAGGATGGCCTTGAAAATATTGCTTGAGTTTCCTAATTGCCATGAAAACTCCATACACTAGCTTCTGCCAATGCGGATATCTTTGCTTTGATTCGATCAGTACTTCACTGATATAATAAACTGGTCGTTGAACCGGATATTCTTTCCCAGCCTCCTTATGCTCAACCACAATCGCCACACTAACCGCTCGGGCATTGGCAGCCATGTACAACAGTAGAGGTTCATTATCAACTGGAGCAGCGAGGACTGGCGGTTCAGCTAGCTGCCGCTTCAACTCCTCGAATGCCGCATCAGCGGCGTCACTCCAAACGAATTTTTCTGTTTTCTTCAACATCTGATACAGGGGAATCGCCTTCTTTCCCAAACGGCTGATAAATCGGCTGAGGGATGCAATCCGGCCCGCCAGGCGCTGAACATCATTGATACATGTCGGTTTAGTCAAGGATGTGATTGCTTTGATCTTTTCTGGATTTGCCTCAATACCTCTGTTAGACACAAGAAAGCCCAAGAGTTTGCCTGCCGGAACACCAAAAACACATTTGTCCGAGTTGAGCATCATTTTGTAAACCCGAAGATTGTGAAACGTCTCCTTGAGATCATTTATCAGGGTTTCCTGCTTCCTGGATTTCACCACAATGTCATCCACATAGGCATGAACATTACGACCAATCTGCTTGTGAAGACAATTTTGCACACAACGCTGGTAGGTTGCTTGGGCACTCTTGAGCCCAAAGGGCATAGAACATAGCAGAAGGCTCCAAAGGGAGTGATGAAGGCCGTTTTCTCCTGGTCCTTAACTGCCATTTTAATCTGATGATAACCTGAATAAGCATCCAGAAAACTTAGGCGCTCACAACCCGCCGTTGCATCAATGATCTGATCGATACGTGGGAGAGCGAAAGGATCTGCCAGGCAAGCTTTGTTCAAATCAGTGTAGTCCACACACATACGCCAAGTGCCATTTTTCTTAAGAACAAGCACCGGATTAGCCAACCATTCGGGATGAAACACTTCGACGATAAATCCAGCTGCCAGCAGCCGGGCTACCTCTTCGCCGATGGCCTTGCGTCTTTCTTCGTTAAAGCGATGAAGGTACTGCTTTACCGGTTTAAACTTAGGATCAATATTTAGCGTGTGCTCAGCGAGTTCCCTCGGTACACCTGGCATGTCAGAAGGTTTCCATGCAAAGATGTCCCGGTTCTCACGGATGAACTCGATGAGCGCGCTTTCCTATTTTGGATCCAGATTTGCACTGATACTAAACTGCTTGGATGAATCACCAGGGATGAAGTCAACAAGCTTAGTCTCATTAGCCGGTTTGAACGTCAGGGCCGGGTCATGTTCAGTCGTAGGTTTCTTCAGAGGGGTCATAGATCAACATTGTCTTTATAGAATTTCTGCTCCACCGTGGCACAAACCGATTCTGCATAAGCTGCTTCACCTTCCTCGCAATCCAAGGCAATCCTTCGGCTCCCATGTACTGTGATCGTCCCCTTATAACCTGGCATCTTGAGCTATAGATAGACATAACAGGGCCTTGCCATGAATTTCGCGTAAGCCGGCCGTCCAAATAGCGCGTGATATGGACTCCGGATTTTCACCACTTCAAAGGTCAAAGTCTCAGACCTGGAATCAAACTCATCTCCAAACACAACTTCCAAAGCAATCTTTCCCACAGGGTAGGCCGATTTACCTGGTACCACACCATGAAAGATAGTGTTTGACGGTTTAAGATCCTTATCCGTCAAACCCATGCGACGGAAAGTCTCATAGTATAGGATGTTGATACTGCTCCCTCCATCCATCAGAACCTTGGTAAAATTATAGCCCCCCACCTGAGGCGCTACCACCAAGGCTAGCTGGCCCGGATTGTCAATCCGGGGCGGGTGATCCTCCCTGCTCCACACAATAGGCTGCTCCGACCATCGTAGATAATGCGGTATAGCCGGTTCAATAGTATTGACTGCCCTCTTGTGAAGTTTCTGATCCCTCTTGCACAAGCTGGTAGTGAACACATGATACCGTCCGCTGTTCAACTGCTTGGGGTGACTCTGGTAACCTGACTATTGCTGATTCCCTTGGTTATTCTGCTGGTTATTACCATGGTTGTTCTGATGGCCCTGGTTGTTCTGAAATCCAGAGCTTGAACCGCCGCCCCCATGGAAACCTGGGCCTGAACCGCCCGGTGGATCCTGATCATACCAGTATAAATTAGAATATTTGAACTCCCTCATTATGTGACAATCTTTCCAAAGATGTGTGGCAGGGGCCTTCTTGGTTCCATGCTTCGGGCAGCGCTGGTTTAACAAACGCTCCAGATTCATGCTGCACTGCGGCGGTTTACCTTTGCGACGCTGCCTATTTGTGTTAGCCACCAAATCTGAATTATCCGCTTTACGCTTACTGTTATTCCCATGGCCCCTTGGTTGTGCTGCTGCCCTTTTGCACCGCCGTTCTTCTTTCCCTTCTCCAGTTTGTCCTCCTCTGAATCCAAATCCTTGGTATTATCTGAATCGGCATACTTAACTAAAGCGGCCATGAGTGTTGACATGTCGTTGCAATGACGTTTGAGCCTTCCCAACTTCTGTTTCAACGGCTTGAAACGGCAATTGCCCTCCAATGTTAATACTGCGGTGTCTGCATTAATATGATCTGACGAATGCAAAATCGTCGAGACTCGTTTAACCCAATGGGTCGTGGACTCCCCTTCCTCTTGGACACAAGCGGCCAGATCCACAATTGACATCGGCTGCTTGCACGTATCCTTGAAGTTCTGGATAAACTGTCGCTTTAATTCGGCCCATGAGTCGATAGAGTTGGTTGGCAAGCTCTTCAACCAAGTGCGAGCTGTTCCTTCCAGCATCATGGTGAAATATTTAGCACAAACTGCCTCATCCACATCTAACATCTCCATTGCCATCTCATAGCTCTCCACCCACGCCTCTGGCTACAACTCGGCGGTGTAATTTGGTACCTTGCGAGGTCCCTTGAAATCCTTGGGCAATCGCACATTACGCAGTGCGGGAATTAAACATGGTACTCCTAGGGAACTGAACATTACCCCTGGCTCCACGGAGGCAGTGGGGTGAACCGGAGTATGATGTCGTGCTTCGTGTTGAGCTGTTAACTCGGCCCCCCGTCGTGCGCGGCCGTGGTCCACAACATCTTGCGCATTAGCACCTCCCCTGGCCGGGTTGTTCTCCCGCGGCGAATTTTGGTGGCGTGCGCTACTGGATACGGCCGGTTCGTCTTCCATGTGTCTGCTATTACTCCGGCTTGGACAGGGAGTGGAATGAATCCTCTCACGGCTGTGTGAATATGCTTGCTGTTGATTCAGTGCTGTCTGAAGGAGATCCCTGGCCCGACGCGCTTCCACTGCAACTGGTGATTCACCGTCGGTTGGGAGAGCCGCCAGGCGTGAAGCGGCGGCCACAATATTATCCAACGGGTTGGAATAATGCCCGGGCAGCGTCGATGATACAACGTTGTTCTGGCGAGGCAGGTTTGTTGCGTGTGGCTGAACCGGCGCTCCTGCTTCCGGTGCCCCCGCTCAGTTTGGCGCGGGTTGGTTACCAGCTCCTGCACCTGGCGTGTTGAAAAGATTTTGCGGCTCATAAACCGACGGGAGACGTGATCGGTACCTTCTTCTCATGACCTCTTCTGAAGCATTCTGATCTAGTCTAATCCGGTAAGCCTGTGCTTCCAACTCGGCCCGCTCTATGGCCATCCTGGCGTTCTCTGCTGTCAGGTCCGCTTTAGCCTGGGCTATCTGATCTTTCACCTTTAGAATCTCCGCATCATGCTGATCCCTGGCTGCTGCGTCTACCTCCGCGGACATCAGTGCCGCTACAGCGTCGAACAAGTCAGACAAGACTTGGGCCGGAGGCGGCGCCGAGCTTCCTGCACCTGCTGGCGTGGCCGTTGTTGAACCGGAGAGTACCGCTGCGGCGGTAGATGAATGAGGCACCGGTCGTGTGCCGGCCATGAAGACAGCGGCCCAGTTTGGCAGACCGGGGGAATCCGGAATACCGTTGCCCTTGGATCCTCCCTCAATCCGGCCGTCGTACAACTGGTAAAGCGATTCGGTTTCTCCGGAAGACTCGTCATCACTATGGATTACAGTTTCTCCATCGGAGATCGGTTCCTCCTCATAACCCGAACCGTGGACAACACCCATGAAAACATGCCTGGCCTCAGGCTGAACCAGTGAAGAACTTGCACGCTGAGCCGTCTCGATGATGTCGGTGCAGGTGTCTGACTCAGGGGCCGGTTCGCCGATCTTGCCGATGAAGACGTGAATCCCACCAAAGGGGACCCGGTACCCGTATTCGATTGAATTAGCCTCGGGACCCATCCTGCGTTGTCGATGTAGAGCTTGCCGCGGCGACTCTTCGTCATCCGGCCCACAGCGTATCCCCTCAGTCCATTGAAGTTGCCCTTCAAGAACTCGAAACCATCATGCGATAGCCCCATGGTGGGCACCAACTGTCGTGGAATTGTCACGGCAGATGTCCTCATGGAAGGACCTAGTCATGGAGCCATCACTACGGGTTAGCTTGAAGGGGTTAAACCGGACAAAGGGACATGAGAGTTTATATTAGTTCGGCCCCTTCGATGAAGGTAAAAGCCTACGTCTAGTTGTGATTGGTATTGCTGGGGTTTCGAAGACCAGGGAGCGAATCCGCTTTGTCTGGCTTCGAGTTGTTGTTTCCTGTCCCTCAACCGCCACCGGGTCACCCCTTTATATATTCAGGAGGATCCCAGCCGGTTGACAGAGTCCCGAGGCTGGCTCATACAAGTGTCCGCCTCGGTCTCTTCTTTCTTATCTTACAATGCAAGTTTATACAATCATGGCGGTTTACTATCATGGGCCCTAAACCGCCTGTGGGCTCTGGGCCTCTAAGCTTCATTCGTAAGCGCCATCTTCTGGATTTCCTTGGGCTTTAGTATAACTCAAGGTGAACCGGCCCCTCCTGGGCGGTTTATCCTCAGTGGTTATATCTTCAACAGTACCTCATCAAGTTCTACTTTCCTCCCACTCACTTCTTTCGAGAGAAACTCCTTCTCTAGAAAGGATCCATTCTTAGAAACGAATGTCTTGCCTTCGGATCTGTGATAGAAGGTGTACCCAACAGTCTCCTTTGGGTATCCTATGAAGACACATTTCTCCGATTTGGGTTCGAGCTTGTCAGGTTGAAGCTTTTCCTCATAAGAATCGCAGCCCCAAACTTTAAGAAACGACAACTTTGGTTTCTTTCCAAACCACAGTTCATAAGGCGTCGTCTCAACGGATTTCGATGGTGCCCTATTTAACATGAATGCGGCCGTCTCTAAATCATAACCCCAAAACGATAGCTGTAAATCAGTAAGAGACATCATAGATCGCACCATATCTAGTAAAGTACGATTACGACGTTCGGACACACCATTACGCTGTGGTGTTCCGGGTGGCGTGAGTTGCGAAACTATTCCGCTTTGTTTCAAATGTAGACCAAACTCATAACTCAAATATTCTCCTCCACGATCAGATCGTAGAAACTTTATTTTCTTGTTACGACGATTTTCAACTTCACTCTGAAATTCTTTGAACTTTTCAAATGTTTCAGACTTATGTTTCATCAAGTAGATATACCCATATCTGCTTAAATCATCTGTGAAGGTGAGAAAATAACGATATCTGCCACGAGCCTCAACATTCATCGGACCACATACATCTGTATGTATTATTTCCAACAAATCTGTTGCTCTCTCCACAGTACCGGAGAACGGCGTTTTAGTCATCTTGCCCATGAGGCACGGTTCACAAGTACCAAGTGATTCATAATCAAGTGGTTCCAAAAGTCCATCAGTATGGAGTTTCTTCATGTGCTTTACACCGATATGACCTAAATGGTAGTGCCATAAATAAGTTGCACTATCATTATCAACTCTGCATCTTTTGGCTTCAACATTATGAATATGTGTATCACTACTATCGAGATTCATCAAAAAATAGACCACTCTTAAATGGTGCATGACCATAAAAGATATTACTCATATAAATAGAACAACCATTATTCTTTGATTTAAATGAATAACCGCCTCGCATTAAACAAGATCCAGATATAATGTTCATGCTCAACGCTGGCACCAAATAACAATTATTTAGGTCTAAAACTAATCCCGAAGGTAGATGTAGAGGTAGCGTGCCGACCGCGATCACATCGACTTTAGAACCATTTCCCACGCGCATCGTCACCTCGTCCTTGGCCAGTGTTCGAGTTGCAAATATTAGCAACGGAACCAGTATCAAATACCCAGGTGCTACTGCAAGCTCTAGTAAGGTACACATCAATAACATGTATATCACATATACCTTTGTTCACCTTGCCATCCTTCTTATCCGCCAAATACTTGGGGCAGTTCCGCTTCCGGTGACCAGTATCCTTGCAGTAGAAGCACTCAGTTTCAGGCTTAGGTCCAGACTTGGGTTTCTTCTCCTGAGCAGCAACTTGTTTGCTGTTCTTCTTGAAGTTCCCCTTCTTCTTCCCTTTGCCCTTTTTCTTGAAACTGGCGGTCTTATTGACCATCAACACTTGATGCTCCTTCTTGATTTCTACCTCTGCAGCCTTTAGCATTGCGAAGAGCTCGGGAATCGTATTATCCATCCCTTGCATGTTATAGTTCATCACGAAGCTCTTGTAGCTTGGTGGCAGTGATTGAAGAAATCTGTCAATGACACTATCAACAGGAAGATTAACTCCCAGTTGAGTCAAGTGATTATGTTACCCAGACATTTTGAGTATATGTTCACTGACAAAACTATTCTCCTCCATCTTGCAGCTATAGAACTTATTGGAGACTTCATATCTCTCAATCCGGGCATTTGCTTGAAATATTAACTTCAACTCCTGGAACATCTCTTATGCTCCATGGCTTGAAAACGTCATTGAAGTCCCGATTCTAAGCCATAAAGCATGGCACACTGAACTATTGAGTAGTCATCAGGTTTGCTCTGCCAGATGTTCATAACATCTGGTGTTGCTCCTGCACCAAGCCTGGCACCCAGCGGTGCTTCCAGGACGTAATTCTTCTGTGCAGCAATGAGGATAATCCTCAAGTTACGGACCTAGTCCGTGTAATTGCTACCATCATCTTTCAACTTTCCTTTCTCAAGGAACGCATTAAAATTCAATGGAACAACAGCACGGGCCATCTATCTACAATCAAACATAGACAAGCAAAATACTATCAGGTACTAAGTTCATGATAAATTTAAGTTCAATTAATCATATTACTTAAGAACTCCCACTTAGAAAGACATCCCTCTAATCTTCTAAGTGATCACGTGATCCAAATCAACTAAACCATAACCGATCATCACGTGAAATGGAGTAGCTTTCAATGGTGAACATCAATATGTTGATCATATCTACTATATGATTCACGCTCGACCTTTTGGTCTCAGTGTTCCGAGGCCATATCTGCATATGCTAGGCTCGTCAAGTTTAACCTGAGTATTCTGCGTGTGGAAAAACTGGCTTGCACCCGTTGTAGATGGACGTAGAGCTTATCACACCCGATCATCACGTGGTGTCTGGGCACGACGAACTTTGGCAACAGTGCATACTCAGGGAGAACACTTTTATCTTGAAATTTAGTGAGAGATCATCTTATAATGCTACCATCAATCAAAGCAAGATAAGATGCATAAAAGATAAACATCACATGCAATCAATATAAGTGATATGATATGGCCATCATCATCTTGTGCTTGTGATCTCCATCTCCGAAGCACCTTCATGATCACATCGTCACCGGCGCGACACCTTGATCTCCATCGTAGCATCATTGTCGTCTCGCCAATCTTATGCTTCTACGACTATCACTACCGCTTAGTGATAAAGTAAAGCATTACAGGGCGATTGCATTGCATACAATAAAGCGACAACCATATGGCTCCTACCAGTTGCCGAGAACTTGGTTACAAAACATGATCATCTCATACAATAAAATTTAGCATCATGTCTTGACCATATCACATCACAACATGCCCTGCAAAAACAAGCTAGACGTCCTCTACTTTGTTGTTGCAAGTATTACGTGGATGCTACGGGCTTAGCAAGAACTGTTCTTACCTACGCATCAAAACCACAATGATAGTTTGTCAAGTTGATGCTGTTTTAACCTTCGCAAGGACCGGGCGTAGCCACAGTTGGTTCAACTAAAGTTGGAGAAACTGACACCCGCCAGCCACCTGTGTGCAAAGCACGTCGGTAGAACCAGTTTCGCGTAAGCATACGCGTAATGTCGGTCCGGGCCGCTTCATCCAACAATACTGCCGAACCAAAGTATGACATGCTAGGAAGCAGTATGCCTTATATCGCCCACAACTCACTTTTGTTCTACTCGTGCATATAACATCAACGCATAAAACCAGGCTCGGATGCCACTGTTCGGCAACGTAGCAATTTCAAAAAAAATTCCTACGCACACGCAAGATCATGGTGATGCATAGCAACGAGAGGGGAGAGTGTTGTCTACGTACCCTCGTAGACCAAAAGTGGAAGCATTAGCACAACGCGGTTGATGTAGTCATACGTCTTCACGATCCGACCGATCCAAGTACCGAACGCACGGCACCTCCGAGTTCAGCACACGTTCAGCTCGATGACGTCCCGTGAACTCCAATCCAGTAGAGCTTCATGGGAGAGTTCCATCAGCACGATGGCGTGGTGACGATGATGATGTTCTACCGTCGCAGGGCTTCGCCTAAGCACCGCTGCGATATGATCGAGGTGGATTATGGTGGAAGGGGGCACCGCACACGGCTAAGAGATCAAGAGATCAATTGTTGTGTCTATGGGGTGACCCCTGGCCACGTATATAAAGGAGTGGAAGAGAAGGGGGCCGGCCTAGAGGAGGAGGCGCGCCCAAGGGGGGCAATCCTACTCCAAGTAGGTTTTGCCCCCCCCCTTTCCTATTCCAACTAGGAGAAGGGGGAAGGAGGAGGTGGAGAGAAGGAAGGAGAAGGGGGCCGCGCCCCCTTCCCTTTCCCAATTCGGATTGGCGCAAGGGGGGCTGCGCGCCACCTCCTGCTGCCTCTCCTCTTCCACTACTTTGGGCCCATGAGGCCCAATAACCCCCAAGGGGCTTCCGGTAACCCCCCGGTACTCCGGTATATATCTGATAACCCCTGGAACCATTCCGGTGTCCGAATATAGTCGTCCAATATATCAATCTTCATGTCTCGACCATTTCGAGACTCCTCGTCATGTCCATGATCACATCCGGGACTCCGAACAACCTTCGGTACATCAAAACTCATAAACTCATAATATAACCGACATCAAAACATTAACCGTGCGGACCCTACGGGTTCGAGAACTATGTAGACATGACCGAGACATGTCTCCGGTCAATAACCAATAGTGGAACGTGGATGCTCATATTGGCTCCCACATATTCTACGAAGATCTTTATCATTCAGACCGCATAACAACATACATTGTTCCCTTTGTCATCGGTATGTTACTTGCCCGAGATTCGATCATCGGTATCTCAATACCTAGTTCAATCTCGTTACCGGCAAGTCTCTTTAGTCGTTCCGTAATACATCATTCCGCAACTAACTCATTTAGTTGCAATGCTTGCAAGGCTTAAGTGATGTGTATTACCGAGAGGGCCCAGAGATACCTCTCCGACAATCGGAGTGACAAATCCTAATCTCTAAATACGCCAACCCAACAAGTACCTTTGGAGACACCTGTAGAGCACCTTTATAATCATCCAATTATGTTGTGATGTTTGGTAGCACAGAAAGTGTTCCTCCGGTAAACGGGAGTTGCATAATCTCATAGTCATAGGAACATGTATAAGTTATGAAGAAAGCAATAGCAACAAACTAAACGATCAAGTGCTAAGCTAACGGAATGGGTCAAGTCAACCATATCATTCTCCTAATGATGTGATCCCGTTAATCAAATGACAACTCATGTCTATGGTTAGGAAACATAACCATCTTCGATTAACGAGCTAGTCAAGTAGAGGCATACTAGTGACACTCTGTTTGTCTATGTATTCACACATGTATTATGTTTCCGGTTAATACGATTCTAGCATGAATAATAAACATTTATCATGATATAAGGAAATAAATAATAACTTTATTATTGCCTCTAGGGCATATTTCCTTCAGTATGACTACATCAACCACGTTGTGCTAACGCTTCCGCTTATGGTCTACGAGGGTACGTGGACAACACTCTCCCCTCTCGTTGCTATGCATCACCATGATCTTGCGTGTGCGTAGGAAATTTTTTGAAATTACTACGTTCCCCAACAGTTTTTGCGATTGAGATTGTTTTCTCTCGCAGATCAAACATCAAATTTTTGAATGTTTCTCCCTCGTTATATCTGGGATCACAGTGTAATGAGTTGGATCTACTGCTCATATGCAGACTATCCCCTCTTACTGTGAGGACCATGTTTTGTCAGTCTCGACAAACGATTACCGCTAATGTGTATTTCCTTATATTTAAATTGTAATATACACAAGGTAATAGAAACATGCGCATCTACTGACATTGTCAGATGATGCATCCAATTACTATGAGATCTATGTGATCCTCAATGTGTTATGTTCACACAATTGAGGTTGAGCAAATTTTCAAGTTATTCACTTGAGCATCAGATCTTTGCATTCTTATTACATAACCATGATGTTCTTTAATTTATCACCCGTAAATTGATTATCTCTGGTTCACCCATGTAGGTCAAGATGATGGCCAAAGAGTTTGAGGAGCTTGCCCTCAATGGCCACAGTTACCCTACATGGGCCATGAAAATCAAGACCAGTCTTGTGTCCCGGGGAAAATAAACATCTTACAAGTTAAATCATGCGAAAACTTGCTGATTTATTTACCAAGTCTCTACCAAATTCTACATTCCAGAAATATGTTCACAAAATTGGTATGCGATGACTTTGGGACTTGTTGGTGTCAGGGGGAGTCTCTATTTGAGATATCCTTGTTCAAGACATCACATTACACTATCTCTCTTTCTGAGTTTATGTTTCAGGTTCTCATCAAGGATTTTAATGAAGAGCTTTTGTGGAAGAATTCTGTAGAGATGATGAAAACGCCTGGACAATTATGAGATGATTCTACATGGTCAAGCATAGATTAGGGGGAGTGTTGAGATTAATTAGCACATGTAATTAGCGGGGAATCTCCACTTGCCGAACCGTCGTTGCGGTTCCTCCCGCAACAGATGCCTCTCTCTCGTATCCCCTGGAACCGACGCATCCTTGCATCTCTCTAGTCCACATAAATTGTACTCAGAAACTCCCAATCAATAGAAGTTTTCATTTGATCTCAAACATTTTCAACACCTAGAACTAGGATCTTTCACATTTTGGATAATTACATAAGCGGCAAAATAAGAAACAAAAATATGATTCAGAAAAAATAAAAGATATGCAAGCTTTGCATATTCACAAAAAAAATGGAGATACAAGCTACGGCCACATCACTAGAATTCTCAAAATAAGCTCGTTGAGTCGGGGAAGCATTTTGGCTCTCGGGAGCATTTGCTCCCGATGAACAATAACGCAATAAAAGTAGTAAAATGCTTTCAAAAAAATCTGATTTTTTTGTGGATGTGTGTGCTAGTGTTGCAAGCATGCTTGATAATTTTCATGTGAAACGGAGCAGTACTGTTTCGTCGGGGAAAAAACACAAGTTTGGAGTAACATTAGGTGTTTAATTTGTTTTTTTGTACATGCCAAAATGTTTAACCTTTTTTCCTAAAACTTTGTAGGTGGCATTTGAATATGACTATGAATACATAAAAAAATTGTTGAGATTTTTTTTGACATTTCAAAAGTCATTTCCACGTCCAGGAACATGTGCTCCCGGGAGGCAAATTGGATTTCCGCATTGAGCCCCCTTTATTGGAGGACGTCTTGCTCTTTTTCTCATGTTCCACCACTCACCGTGGAAGAAGATTTGAGATGAAGAGGGATGCTAGAACTAAGCGACTAGGCAGCGGTTCAAACCACACGAGAGGAGACTCCAGAAGCGACCGGAGTGGCGACCCCTGGAACCGACACATCCCCTCGGATCGTCACGTCTCTCCAGTCCATATAAATTGTACTTGGAAACTCCTAATCAATAGAAGTTTCCATTCGAGCAGTGGTGCGGGTTCGAGGTCTCCCACCCTTATCCGTAACCGCTTCTTCCCTCTCTTATGCGGTGCGGTGGCAAGTGGATCAGCCAAAGGACATGGAGGCCCAGACGCCTGGCATGACTACTTTGGGCTGGATAATTATGTGAAAAGTAAATAAGCGAAGAACAATATGTGAAAAGCTCGTAGGCAATGGATCAGTGATGGATAATTATGTCGGATGCGATTCCTCATGCAATAGTTATAACATAGGGCCGGGGCGGGAGGAGTGCTCGGGTAGGCGGCTCTTGCGACTCCCTCTCCCGGCGCACCGGCGCCCTAGGGTCCTGCCGACCTTTTGAGGGGTCGTGCTTCACGGAGTACTGGGGGGGGGGGGTCACTCGTGGCTTCCCTCCGAGTGGGTTCACTTGGGAGGAGGTCATCGCTTTTGGAGGGATTCCGGATCCGGTCTCTGCGGGGCGACGGATGAGCTGCCGTCTCCAGGATCAGCCAAAGGTTGATGACATGCAGCAGCGGTGCGCCATGAGGGTGGCCAACCTTCGTGACATTGAGGTCACTACTGGTATGTCGGTCAACACCTCTAATTCTATTCTGCATTTTTCTAATAATGATATTATTAATAATGCACACCAATTAGGAGTTTCACTACGTAGTAATGAAAGTGAAATTTCCAATTCTGTTAATGATCTCCTAGATTTGGAAGCGGAACGTGCTTTGGAAATTATTCGAAACTTAGTGATACGTCTCCAACGTATCTATAATTTTTGATTGCTCCATGCTATATTACCTACTGTTTTCGGAAATATTGGGCTTTATTATCCACTTTTATATTATTTTTGGGACTAACCTATTAACCGAAGGCCCAGCCTAGATTTGATGTTTTATGCCTATTTCAGTGTTCTGAAGAAAAGGAATATCAGACGGAGTCGAAACGGAACGAAATCAACTGGAGAAGTTATTTTTGGAAGGAAACACACCTGATGTACTTGGACCCCACGTCCAGTAAGGAACGAGGTGCTCACGGGGGTGGGGGCGCGCCCCTCCCCCTAGGGCGCGCCCCCTGTCTCGTGGGGCCCTCGTGGCTCCCCTGACGTACCTCCTGCACCCATATATACCTACGTGACCTAAAACTTCCACAACACACAATAGATCGAGAGTTCCACCGCCAGAAGCCTCCGTAGCCACCGAAAACCAATCTAGACTCGTTCCGGCACCCTGTCGGAGGGGGCAATCCCTCTCTGGTGGCCATCTTCATCATCCCGGTGCTCTCCATGACGAGGAGGGAGTAGTTCTCCTTCGGAGCTGAGGGTATGTACCAGTAGCTATGTGTTTGATCTCTCTCTCTCGTGTTCTTGATTTGGCACGATCTTTATGTATTGTGAGCTTTGCTATTATAGTTGGATCTTATGTTTCTCCTCCCCCTCTTCTCTCTTGTAATGAATTGAGTTTCCCCTTTGAAGTAATCTTATCGGATTGAGTCTTTAAAGACTTGAGAACACTTGATGTATGTCTTGCCGTGGATATTTGTGGTGACAATGGGATACCACGTGCCACTTGATGTATGTTAAGGTGACCAACTTGCGGGTTTCGTGACATTGGGACCCTATGCATAGGGGTTGGCACACGTTTTCGTCGTGATTCTCCGGTAGAACTTTGGGGCACTCTTTGAGGTCCTGTGTGTTGGTTGAATAGATGAATCTAAGATTGTGTGATGCACATCGTATAATCATGTCCACGGATACTTGAGGTGACATTGGAGTATCTAGGTGACATTAGGGTTTTGGTTGATTTGTATCTTAAGGTGTTATTCTAATACGAACTCTAGGGCTGTTTGTGACACTTATAGGAATAGCCCAACGGATTGATTGGAAAGAATAACTTTGAGGTGGTTTCATACCCTACCATATTCTCTTCGTTCGTTCTCCGCTATTAGTGACTTTGGAGTGACTCTTTGTTGCATGTTGAGGGGTAGTCATGTGATCCAATTATGTTAGTATTATTGAGAGGACTTTCACTAGTGAAAGTATGAACCCTAGGCCTTATTTCCACGCATTGCAATATCATTTACGCTCACTTTTATCACTTGCTACGTTGCTGTTTTTATAATTTCAGACTACAAATACCTTTATCTACTATCCATATACCACTTGTTTCACCATCTCTTCGCCGAACTAGTGCACCTATACAATTTACCATTGTATTGGGTGTGTTGGGGACACAAGAGACTCTTTGTTATTTGGTTGCAGGGTTGCTTGAGAGATACCATCTTCATCCTATGCCTCCTACTGATTGATAAACCTTAGGTCATCCACTTGAGGGAAATTTGCTACTGTCCTACAAACCTCTGCACTTGGAGGCCCAACAAGGTCTACAAGAAGAAGGTTGTGTAGTAGACATCAAGCTCTTTTCTGGCACCGTTGCTGGGGAGGTGAGTGCTTGAAGGTATATCTTTAGATCTTGCAATCGAGTCTTTTAGTTTCTTGTTTTATCACTAGTTTAGTTTATAAAAGAAAACTATAAAAAAATGGAATTAAGTTTGTCTCATACGCTTCACCTTTTTAATATCTTTCGTGAGTATGATGGAAAGGATAATTGGGCTCAAGTGCTAGAAGAAGAAATCTATAAAATGTTTGGCACTAAATATTTGAATGATGAGCATGATTGCAATGTTGTTAGTATGAATTCTTTGAATATCCATGATGCTAATGATGATTGCACTAGTTATGACGAAAATGCCTCCTATAAACATGTCAATTTTTGTGTAGTAGACTGGGTTTGCAAGTACACACCAAATAGGGAAGATAGATATTGCAAGAGGCATAAGTACTTAGAAACCAAATTGTTGCAAGAAGAGCTAGATGAATGTGCTGAAAACTTAAATTATCTTGGCCGTACAGTGAAAGTGGTCATTTAGCTATCCGATGCAAATTGTTTCACGATCTAATCGTGTCCAAAAATTGTGATGACTTGATTTCCCTTGCACATTATAATGAACTTAGTTTGCTTATGGGTTATGAAGAAATGAAACGTTTAACTAATGATCTTCCAGAATTTGCCCCTTACAAACTTCTTGGTTTTGATCTAGAGAAGATTTATATGTATTGTGCGGTGAATTGCATTGAAAATCCTTATATTGCCAATTACATAAAGAAAAGAAAACAAATAGGAGATGAAGAGAATACTAACGAAAGGGAAGAGACTTCCCAATATCCTCCTATTATTTCTTATGATGAATCAGGTAACGAGGAGGATCCTTCTACTAAACCAATCTCATTAATAAGGAGCTCCAAAAAGAGGATTGAACCCACACATGATGTGGTGAAGAGGAATAAAAGAAAAAGGAAGATAGGTAAAAAGGTATCTCTCCCAAATAAAGTTGCTCCTATTATTGTTGTGCCTCATGAAAATGAAGATGATACACTTTATGATGATCTCGTTATGCCTACTGCTTGTTGTGATGATTATGATTGGGAATATAATGATACTTCTTATGATCTTGAAAATCTTTTTGGTACTTGCTTGGAAAAATATGATAATAATGTTTGCTATACTATTGGTGCTATCCATACTATTAATGATGAGAGTGATTATGCCTATGATACGAAAAGGCCCAAGCTTGGGGAAGCTATGTTTGATGGGGATGATATATTTGAGAATATATTTGCTGCAATTAATGTTTGTCCCAAGCTTGGGGATGCTATGTTTAATGATGATGATATTTTTAGCCTTCCATGTTTTGATATGGAAAGTGATTATGATGAGAACAAAGTTGCTACTTATGATCATTATTATGATGATACATATGCTATAAAAAGTAGTGATTATGTTTATAAAACTTGCCATGATTATGATTACCCCTTCTCTGAACATTACTCTTTTAATGTGGAAGCAATTTATAGTATTCGAGTCTCTTATGATACTCCCACTATTATTCATGAGAAGAATTTTGCTTATGTGGAGAGTAGTAAAATTTCTATGCTTGTAGATCATGAAAAGAATGCTTTAGGTGCTGGTTATATTATTGAATTCATTCATGATGCCACTGAAAATTATTATGAGGGAGGAACATATGCTTGTAGGAATTGCAATAATATCAAGTTTCCTCTCTATGTGCTTAAAATCTTGAAATTATGCTTGTTTTGCTCTCCTATGCTAGTTGATTATTGTTACCACAAGTTGTTTGCTCACAAAATCCCTATGCATAGGAAGTATGTTAGACTTAAATGTGCTAGTCATATTCTTCATGATGCTCTCTTTATGTTACAATTCTTATCCTTCATGTGAGCATCATTGAAATCATCATGCCTAGCTAGGGGCATTAAACGATAGCGCTTGTTGGGAGGCAACCCAACTTTATTTTTGTTCCTTGCTTTTTGTTCCTGTTTAGTAATAAATAATTCATCTAGCCTCTGTTTAGATGTGGTTTTATGCTTTTAATTAGTGTTTGTGCCAAGTAGAACCTTTGGGAAGACTTTGGGAAAGTCTTGTTGATCATGCTGTCAAAAACAGAAACTTTAGCGCTCACGAGAATTGCTTCCATTTTTATTTGGTGAGTTATATTTAGTTAATTATTTTTACATATGATTAATAGATAAATTCCTCAGGTCCATAAATTTATTTGAGAATTTTATGAGTTCCAGAAGTATACTTTTGATCCAGATTACTACAGACTGTTCTGTTTTTGACAGATTCTGTTTTTCATGTGTTGTTTACTTATTTTGATGAATCTATGGCTAGTAAAATAGTTTATAAACCATAGAGAAGTTGGAATAAAGTATATTTAACACCAATATAAATAAAGAATGAGTTCATTATAGTACCTTGAAGTGGTCTTTTGTTTTCTTATACTAACGGAGCTTACGAGTTTTCTGTTAAGTTTTGTGTTGTGAAGTTTTCAAGTTTTGGGTAAGGATTCGATGGACTATGGAATAAGGATAGGCAAGAGACTAAGCTTGGGGATGCCCCGGAAGGCATCCCCTCTTTCGTCTTCGTTCATCGGTAACTTTACTTGGAGCTATATTTCTATTCACCACATGATATGTGTTTTGCTTGGAGCGTCAATTTATTTTGTTAATATTTTCTTGCTGTTATTTAAAACAATGTTTTGCATCTTTTATTTCAATAAAAGTGGCATTGATAGCCTTTACTATGCCTATGTTACAAGTATACATGTTGCTGTTTGAAAACAGAAAGTTTACCGCTGTTGCAATAATTCCCTAGAAAAGTCAGAATGTGATAAAATGTTGAAACCTTTTGAATATTAAGATATGATAAATTTACTAAATTGGGAATTTTATTTCATAATTTTTGGAGCTAGGGAATTATGGATGTTGCAGCATTCTTTACAGACTATCCTGTTTAGGCAGATTGCTGTTATGTTTGCATTGTTTGCATATGATTGCTTCTTTAATGATTCTATTTGAGGATAGGACTATTAAATATGCAGAGGAATTTAGTATGCAATGTTGAATAATAATTTTAGTGATTTTCTACAGTAGAGTATGATAAGGTTTTGGCAATGGTTTATACTAACTTATCTCATGAGTCCTTGTTGAGTTTTGTGTGGATGAAGCTTTTGAGATTTAGGGAGACCTTGATATGAGAGGAATTAAGGAGACACAAAAGCTCAAGCTTGGAGATGCCCAAGGCACCCCAAGATAATATTTCAAGAAGTCTCAAGCGTCTAAGCTTGGGGATGCCCCGGTTGGCATCCCACCTTTCTTCCTCAACAATTATCGGTTAGTATCGGTTGATCCTAAGTTTTTGCTTCTTCACATGATGTTTGCCATTCTTAGAATGTCATTTTATTTTGCTTTGCTTGCTGTTTGAATAAAATACCAAAGATCTGAAATTCTTACATGTTAGAGAGTCTTCACATAGTTGCATAATTATTCGACTACTCATTGATCTTCACTTATATCTTTCGGAGTAGTTTGTCATTTGCTCTAGTGCTTCACTTATATCTTTTAGAGCATGGTGGTAGTTTTATTTTGAATAAATAGATGAACTCTCATGCTTCACTAAGATTATTTTGAGAGTCTTAAATAGCATGTTAATTTGCTTAAAATCCTAATATTCTAGGTATTCAAGATTAGTAAAAATTTCTTATGAGTGTTTTGAATACTAAGAGAAGTTTGATACTTGATGATTGTTTTGAGGTATGAAGATGGTGATATTAGAGTCATGCTAGTTGAGTAGTTGTGAATTTGAGAGATACTTGTGTTGAAGTTTGTGATTCCCGTAGCATGCACGTATGGTGAACCATTATGTAACGAAGTCGGAGCATGAGGTGTTTATTGATTGTCTTCCTTATGAGTGGCGGTCGGGGACGAGCGATGGTATTTTCCTACCAATCTATCCCCCTAGGAGCATGCGCGTAGTACTTTGTTTCGATAACTAATAGATTTTTGCAATAAGTATGTGAGTTCTTTATGACTAATGTTGAGTCCATGGATTATATGCACTCTCACCCTTCCACCTTTGCTAGCCTCTCTAATACCGCACACTTTTCGCCGGTATCATACACCTACCATATACCTTCCTCAAAACAGCCACCATACCTACCTATTATGGCATGTCCATAGCCATTCCGAGATATATTGCCATGCAACTTTCCATCATCTAGTTCAACATGACACATTCATCAATGTCATATTGCTTAGCATGATCATGTAGTTGACATAGTATTTGTGGCAAAGCCACCGTTCATAATTTCTTCATACTTGTCACTCTTGATTCATTGCATATCCCGGTACACCGCCGGAGGCATTCATATAGAGTCATACTTTGTTCTAGTATCGAGTTGTATCATTGAGTTGTAAATAAATAGAAGCGTGATGATCATCATTCAATAGAGCATTGTCCCAATAAAAAAAAGAGAAAGGCCAAATAAAAAAAGAAAGTCCAAATAAAAAAGGCCAAAAAAGAAAAGAAAGGACAAATAAAAAAAGAAAATAAATAAAAAGGGGAAATGCTACTATCTTTTTTTCCACACTTGTGCTTCAAAGTAGCACCATGATATAGCGAGTCTCATATATTGTGCTTCAAAGTAGCACCATGTTCTTCATATAGAGAGTCTCATATTTTGTCACTTTCATATACTAGTGGGAATTTTACATTATAGAACTTGTTCGCACACGAACACGTCACCGTGTACCTCCAACGCCGAGGGTGATGCACCGCAGCTCACCTCGAAGGAGACCAGTCCGGAAGCGCGATACGTAAGCAATCCGGCGGGTGCTTTTGAGGACCCGAAACCCCACATGCCCGAGAGGGACCCCGTTAGGGCGTGCAGCGGTTATGGGCTGCCCTAGGTCGGCCTAACCGCCCCTAGGGCCTCGAGGTTCGCCGCCCTGCAAACGAAGAACGAGGAAGAAGAAGAACAAAGGAGAGAGATAAAGGTAAAGGTAAAAAGTGATAGATGAATTGATCGATTGTGTGTTGTTTAATCGGCCGTCACCCCTTAGGTATATAAGAGGCAGCTGGACTTCGCGTGCAAGGAAAAGGCTTGGATTCACGTCCAAAATCTTAGTCAAATTCGGATCGGTTTTGTCCGAACTTTCCAAAACTGTTCGGTTTAAACTGGCTGCACCTTGCGGGTCTTTTTTTGGTGGTAAACGATCTGCGATGGAAACGAGCCCAAAAGCAATCTTGACCATTTCGACAAGACGAACAACTTTCATGTTGATCGTTTTTTGATTTGAGGCCATCTTCTAGGCCAAAACGGTCACGCAGAACACCTGTTCGCTCGCGCTACCCATCAGACCTATGTCTGGTGGGGCGCGCCACATGTCGCCTCGTGACAGGGCTGCACTCCGATAGCTCTAACTTTTGCATACGAACTTGGATTGGGACGATTTTTATATCAAAATCGACCGTTTCAACGAGACGCACAATTTCCGTTTAGAACATTTTTCCATCCGAGATCATCTGGATAACCTTTTGAGCCCATCTTCAACTTCTCGTCCGATTGACTATCACAGCCTCCAACCCGGCAAGTTTTCCATCCGAGTAAGCTTTCCACACCGGAAATGTTTCTACCCGGCAAGCTTTCACACCGGCAAGGTTTAACTCCGGCAAGGTTTGTACTCCGGCAAGGGTTCCTCCCTGACAAGGTTTCTCTCCCGGCAAGATTTCACACCGGCAAGCTTCCACACCGGCGATCTTTCTGTGCCGGCAAGCTTTCCACGCCGGCAATCCTTCACACCGGAAAGCTTTCACACTGGCAAGATTTTATCCCGGCAAGGTTTTTGCCCCGGCATGCTGCTTTATGATCGTGCCACTTTTGAGCGTCAACACATGCCCCCCTGTTTTTCGGTAAAGCTAGTGTGCCGAAAAATACTTGTACCAAGTTTGTTCTAAGGACGATGTCAACACTCCATCGGCCATTTATATGTTCTTAGGACGATAAGTATATATCGGCCATGTCTTGTGTGAACTTTTTAATGCAAACTTGGGTGAAACCTTCTCAGTTTCATTAACAATCCGATGACAAAGTTCTATAGATATGTATCTCAATGTCATCGTCCGAACCATATTGTTCACCCTTTTGCTAGGATTTTGTAGACAATCAACAATAAACTTTCTCCAATCCTTACTTTCGCCTACATAAAAATTTCATTAGTGGCCGAAGCTGTGGACTCCAATTCGACCTTACCTATGTTGGCAAGAATAAGCATCGGCTATTGATAGATGTGCAATACACCATGACCAACATGGTAGCGAAATGCTTGCTATGCCAACTCTCTCCAATTATCATGTCTAGATATATGAAGAATCTTAAAACAACCCATGGTAAGTTTTACATCTAGACATACCTCAAGATAAACTAAAAGTGATTCGTCAAAACATTGATAACCATTGGATATTTGTTGCACTACTAGTAACGAATCACTGGAAGCCTCAATATGTATAGCACCTATAGCAAGGCAAAGCTCCAATCCGAATGACAATGCATATTCGGCTTTGATCATTGTGCAAAAATATTATAAGCGACATGAGGCTTCACAAAATAGCACCATAAGGATATATATAAACAACACCAACACCTTGGCCATTGCTACAAATTTAACCATCAATATATAATCTCCATGGTTCTAGAAAGATCAAGCTGAAATCAATATTATGCATGATGTCAATATGATGCTCAATAATAAAATCAACCATGATTTGGCCTTACATAAATTCTGAATACTAATAAGCCAAAGCACACCCAATCAAAACATAAGTTCACTTTGCAATTTTGGTGAATTGGTCTATGCATAATATCTTCAATGGCATCAATTTGACAAATTCCTTCGCAAGCACTTATCTCAAACTAAGGATGATGTTAGAATACCACACCGGCCATTCTTAGATATATTCTTAGGGCGATAGATAAATATCGGTCATTACAATGAGGTCCAAGTAGTATTCACCCACCAAGGTATGTATAGCCGAAATAAACAAATGAAATAGCAATAAGATATTTTGACCCCTTTGTATTAGCAACAAAAATGTAACTAACCAAATGTATAGTGATTTGGTAATACTCTGTCATGATATAGAAAATTATGTTGCATCCATGGATCAAAATAAGTCCATGGAGGGTAACTGATCATACCTGTGGATGAATTCCATGGCAAAGGCATCAATGGCATTGTTGAAGAAAATGGATGATGTGCTAACCGAAGATTTTGATGTTGTGATCCACACCTTCGGCTTAATTGTTTGTTGCTTCCATTCTTCTCTTTCTTCACTTTTATTGTACTTGTTGCAATAGAAGCATGCACATCATTTTTGTTATGAATGATCCTCTTGGGAACCCATGCCATGTTCTTCCGTCTCAGCTCTTGTGCACTAAGATTTTGTAATTCCTTCTTTTGCCAATATGTTAAGCCGAGTGGGCATCTCGGCTGTAATTCTGTTTTGACCAATGGCAGTTCCTTTTTGGCCTTATGCACTCTCAACTTCTTTTCTTCAGATTTGGCACTTTGACTCTCAATAATTGGTTTCTTTGTCTCATTGCCTTTAGCAGCCAATGTTAACACTTTAATTGGCTCTTTTTTATTTGAGATCAAATCTGAAGTTGCACTCTTACGACCATCTCTTTTAACACGGTAAACTTGCTTGACCACCTTGACGGTGTCCTGGACTAGGGGGTACTCAACACGTCATCTCCCGATCTGATAGATTGGGCCGAGGACCCCCGTGGCCGTATACTCATGGGCCAGTTCGGACAGCTGCCGCATACAAGGAAGATTCCACAAGACTTGGCGATCAAGACAAGGACTTCTCCCCACCGGCGTATTCGGCTAGGACTCTTGTTAACCTAGGCCTCTGGTGCATTATATAAACCAGGGCCAGGCTAGTCGATAGATAATATACAACATACAATCATACCATAGGCTAGCTTCTAGGGTTTAGCCTCTCTGATCTCGTGGTATCTACTCTTGTACTACCCATATCATCAATATTAATCAAGCAGGACGTAGGGTTTTACCTCCATCAAGAGGGCCCGAACCTGGGTAAAACATCGTGTCCCCTACATCCTGTTACCATTCGGCCTAGACGCACAGTTCGGGACCCCCTACCCGAGATCCGCCGGTTTTGACACCGACATTGGTGCTTTCATTGAGAGTTCCGCTGTGTGATCGACAAAAGGATCGATGGCTTGCCTGCAGATCAACTGCGACTTCGGTATCTTCGTCACCAGCTCGACTGGTCACCTTGGTTTGACCAAGAATTGCACCCCGTGTTCAGATCACATGTTCGGACGAGGGCCTTCATCAAACATCAACTCCGATCTCTATCAAGATCACGGAAGAATCATCCATGGAGCTCGGGGGCTCAACATCAACATTGCCCTCAAGCGACCGTGTTGTTTTTCTGGATAGCGAACTCATATTTGCTGCCACCACCTCCTCGAGTATCGCTTTGACGATCGTTTTGGTGGAATTGTGCGGAATCGAGTCTACAACAACCCTGGAAAATTTCGTCGAGTTCCGATGGAGGAATCTCTGGCAATCCACGATATACCGGAGCCCTGTCAAATCTAGACAGGAATTTGGATGTGTTTAGGGCGTGGTGTCCAACTTCTAGCTCGGACGTCCTTTGGAAGATCCAACCGTTGATCGGCTGTGGAATTCCTATATCTACCGCCTCTCAAAATTTCAGCTCGATCCGACCGTCCAAACTCCGGAAACCTTCCGATTAGCGCATCACTTTTCGAATCTGTTTTCTGCGCGAAAACGAATCCGACCCGAGTTCATCTTTTCTATGAACGGGATTTCGAACATCCCTTTTGAAGGAAGTTTTGTATGGGGTATTGTGTTTTGTTCCCGAACACATCCCACTAACTTTAAGATCTTTTGAACATGATCTTCAACATCATGCTGGTGTCAAACCAGTCCGGCAATATTACTCCACGGCTGCAGACCTGCGCTAGACACGTTGTGACTTTATTGAGCCGAGCTCAATTTCTTCGGATCATCATCTCGGCAAGCCAAACAAGAGTTCGGCATCGCGAAGGATAAATCATCACCAACATCGCCGCCCCACGGATTACACGGAGCGGGCACACAGGCATCGCTGCACGGTCACTTCATCAAGCCGACATTGACCACGTCACGACCTGCATCGGCAGGGCCGCACCGTTGCTTTTTCAAGCCGATGTCCGTCACGCCGACCTACTTCGACATCTCCGGACGACCGGGGGCTTCAACATCTCTTCATCAACCTACTCCGGACACTTCGGCGTCAGTAGCCGACCAGCTCTGTCACGTTAGCTGGACCGAGGGCTTTGCCTCGGTGAGCCAACCTTTGCCAGCATTGCCATGCCGTCGTTTTATCGCCCATCAAGCAATGGGTGTGCGGATTGACTCCCAATTTTGGGAATCACCTTCCTTCGGATTGCTACAACAAATAAACCAGGTGCTATTAATCCCAATATTTTTTGCTTGTTTGGGTTCATTTTTCCCAAGGAATTATTACTCTGGTTTGTCCATCATATGTACACAGGTCTATCAAATGGTGGCCGCATTAACGACAGTCGCATGGTGGTTCGATCAGTTTTCGTATATAGTCCGGCAAACACCGCATCCGGAGCTCGGGCCGACCTGTGAATTCAGGCTTTGCCACGCCTTTACCGCGTCACGCCGATGCCCTGCATCGACATTGACTTCGGCGCCAGGCCATATTTCTTTTATTACTCACTTTGCATAAATTATTTATTATGCAACAATTTTTTTAACTATCATTATTACTATTATCTCTGGTTTGCACTATTTTTGTGCACAGGAAAATGATCCAGGGGCTTCGGCGTCACTCTGCCGGTCTGCATTGGCCATGCTATGTCACCACTTCGGCGTGTCGAGCTCTCCGCTCCGCCACCTCGGGACCGGCTTGGGGGATGGAACCTTGCCCCGTATCAAGTTCGGACCGTGTCATCAATACCGAACATATTAACCAGCTAAGTCGCTTTCATGCTCAAAGCTTTAATTTCTAAATTGTGTTCGGTTCGGCCAAGCATTATACTTTTTTGGAAAAACGTTGCTTGTAAAAAATTTCCTTGCTCAAACTTTGTTTGTGACGCATAAATTCAAATACCCAATTCGTTTGGGGGCTTCCTTCATGAAGCTTTTCCACTTGCATATGATTATACTTGTACGGCTTCGTTCCTTGTTCGTGTATTATGCCACAATATGCACCATATTGACTTAAGCAATTTGCAAGCTGGGTTGCCTCGCTCCTGTGTTTACCCCTACGTTCCCGATTGTTCGGCTAGGGAGTAAAGGGAGCACGTCTGCGATTGTCACGATCGGGTCGCCCGAGCCGGACCTCAGACTGGGTGAAGCCGAAAGCTAGCGCTCTTATAGTTTTCAATGATGGTCGGCACACAACGGAACTCATGAGTACAAAAAATCTATTGCACAAGTCTCATAATAACAATGAGCACCGAAGAAAGGTATCGGTGGGGGTACTATTTCTTCGAAGATGTTTCTTACACTTCACGGTAATATAGCATAAGTTCCCTGAGCGCGCTTTGTCTGTTACAGCCTTATGGTCTGATTGCCTGGTTATTGGAAACACCGTCGATATTCACGACCGATGGAGTACATAACACTTTTTGGTCCTTGACCAAAGAGGGAGAAGCTGACGGTCGGTTAAGACGCGTTTAAAGTTCGGTTGAACATAGATATGATATAAGTACTTCGGTACATGCAATCATTCTTCTACCCAAGTCACTTGGGGGCTATTAAGTTTATTTGAGCCATTTTATAATAAGTGTTCTTCTTCTTAGTCATTGCAAAGTTTTATTATTATCACTCCTTTTTTCGACACGAGTGTGCGGTCACTAGCCGGGGAGCCTAATTTCTCTCTCAAAGCCGCTAGAGTTTAGTTTGCTAAACTGGCCTGATGAGAAGTACTCCGCCCTCGGGATAGGAGGTTGAAGCTGTAGGCTGACCCGCTCGAAGTCTTGAGATAGGATGTATCATGTTAAAGCACGACAGAAGCACTTCTTTTTTCTAAGACCAACTTTCGGATTGGAACCGAACACTTGATATTGTTCGGACGTCATGTTTTTACTGACATTTCTTGGTTTTCCAAGCTTTTTGGCACTTTTAAACTATTTGTTCTTTTCCAGCATTAGTCTCGCAGTGCAACGCTGAACACCTTTAGGGATTCGGCAAAAACATTCTCAGATATTGCTATATATGCATCGGTTTCGAATTGTGTCTTCGGTTAATAGTTGGGTTGCCCGGCTCCTGCACTTGCTTCCTACGTTCCGTTTTGTTCGGCTAGGCATGCAAAGGGAGAACCACTGCGATTGTGCTTCCAGCTTACATGGTTAAGCACCTTAGTGGAGAAAGCCGAAAACTGACTTTCACAATAAGCGTAAACTGGTCAGCGATCCGATGACTATGTTAAATGATGGACCGTTCATAACATTGGCCGAAGTGTTTACGGCTTGACCCCGACTATCGCCGAACACTACTGGGGGCTATTAACTGGACTCCCAAACTAAATCCTCAATATTTTGCTCTTACATTAGAGCTGAGGTTTAATGATCATGCTTAGCATGACAACCCAAAGAAAGGAACCGATGGCAAGACTATTTTCTTTGGAAGACATTTCTTCTGTTAAACAGTAATATAACTCTCTGCGTACCTTTGTTTATAAAATCGTATGGCCAGATTGCCTTGTTTGTTGTAAATCTTTGCCCTCATAAAGGCTTTATAAAGTAGGACAAACACTCCTCGGCTACTGGCCGAGGAGGTGGAAGCCGATGGTCGGTCAACAAAGTTTTGTACAATGCGGATCCGAGCATTAATGACGTAAAGTACTTGGATACATAGAGTCATTACACATAATTTGTGATTTTACTATGGATGTTGATCCTTAATTCGGCCACCGGTGCCCGCATTAAGGCTCGGGGGCTACTAGGCTTCGGGCTTATTATTTACAAATAGTAAAGGGGCACATCGATCCCCTGATCTGGTGTTGCCACCCGACCAGTGTCTCGGGGGCTACTGCATTGCTTGTCCAATGCAGAAAATTTTATGTGCAATATAGTTTCCGAGGAGATTTTGATCCTCAGGTTGGTCGGCAGCACCCAACTTGAGTCTCGAGGACTGAGCACGCCGCTTTTGGTGTCCCGAAGTATTCTGCCGAGCTTGGACTTGATCCTCAGGCTGATTTTGCAAATCAACCTGAGTCTCAGCGGCTACTAGGACCAGCGGTCTTACGTCATCCTTCAGGTGCATCTCGGGTTTTAGACCGATACACACCTTGAGGGCTACTGGCTATATATCTCGGCAGAGAATAAATTGCACCAATAAAAAATATTCACAAAAATCGGCTGACATTCGGGGTGGTGCACCACCTCGGAAGCAGTCCGGCATAAAGCTCGGGCGCTAGTGGCTGGCTCCCTAGAGGGCATTTCCGGCATTAAGCTCGGCTAAACTCCTTCAAATTTTTTTGAACCAAGGTGATATGAAACCTCGGATATAGTCCGGCGTTGGAGCTCGGATACAGTCCGGTGTTGGAGCTCGGATACATAGTCCGGCGTTGGAGCTCGGATACATTCCGGCGTTAGAGCTGGGAAGCGGTCCGGCATTGGTGCTCGGCTGTAAAAGATACCTCAAATACAGTCCGGCGTTAGAGCTCGGACGCAAGAGGACACTGCCTCCCGGGAACAACTTCAAACCCGAGGTGTGGCATAAAAATAATAAGGCATTGATAAAGGCCGGAAACTTAAAGGGGCTCCTCGGATACCCGGCGTACAAACTCGTCGAATGCATTTCGGCGATCCTCAATATCGAAGATGAGAAGATTTGTTGAACCAGTTTTCAAGACCGACGACCGAAGATGAAGAACAGTTCGGAAGAATCGAGGAGCGTCCCTAACTTGAAGACCGGTTCAGGGGGCTACTGACGGTGTCCTGGACTAGGGGGTACTCAACACGTCATCTCCCGATCTGATAGATTGGGCCGAGGACCCCCGTGGCCGTATACTCATGGGCTAGTTCGGACAGCTGCCGCATACAAGGAAGATTCCACAAGACTTGGCGATCAAGACAAGGACTTCTCCCCACCGACGTATCCGGCTAGGACTCTTGTTAACCTAGGCCTCTGGTGCATTATATAAACCAGGGCCAGGCTACTCGATAGATAATATACAACATACAATCATACCATAGGCTAGCTTCTAGGGTTTAGCCTCTTTGATCTAGTGGTTGATCTACTCTTGTACTACCCATATCATCAATATTAATCAAGCAGGACGTAGGGTTTTACCTCCATCAAGAGGGCCTGAACCTGGGTAAAACATCGTGTCCCCTGCCTCCTGTTACCATTCGGCCTAGACGCACAGTTCGGGACCCCCTACCCGAGATCCGCCGGTTTTGACACCGACACACCTCTCTCTTCATTCTTGAGCTCTGGACTGATTCCTTATGATTGAAATGGTCTTTAACATGTGATTGTTCAGATATTGATCTTCTCGGAGCTGCATAATATTGGTGAGATGGTCTAAAATAAGATGGAGAATGTGCCCTTGTATCATACCTGTCCCATGATGGATATAGATCTACATGAGCATAGGGAGGCATCCACAACATTGGCATTGGAGGCCCAAAGTAAGGATATGAATATGTTGCATTAAAATTCTCACTTTGCCAGTACCGATCCTCATATTTGCGCCTTGGGGGTGATCTTGGTTTCTTTGCATGATTGGACCGATAAGCATTCTTCTCTTCACTCTTATTTTGATATTTATCCAATAGTTCAGCGAAGGTGATTTTTGATCTCTTACACTTGCGCTTATTTCGGCCTTTGTTTCCTTTTGGTTTGCTTTCATCGATCATTGGATTTTCTTGCTGCCCCCCGGTCCTTGGCGTCTCCATTGTAGCTTCGATGGAATTCTTGCCCTCAAGATTATGTTCATTATGCTCTTCGACAACTTCTTTACTTGAAAGCTTGATCCCATCACCTGCAGTTTTTACCTTCTCTTCAAATGGATCGACTTGAAGCAGCCGATGCAAAAACTTTCTACCATCGGGACCAATCGGAATAGACTGGTCATCTCTTGGTGTCTCAACAAATTTCAATCGTCCTTTATCAATGGCCGATTTAACTATTTGACTAAACATGTTACAATCCTCAAAATTATGCTTGGACGAATCATGCAACTTACAATACATTCGTCCCTGGACATATGGCTCAACATGGTGATCAATAATTCTAATATAATTATTCCTCAACAACAAATCAAAGGTTTTATCACACATGTTTGAATTAAAGGTAAACCTTTTATTTTCTAGCCTATCTTGATGTGAGAACGGCTTTGGAATTAAGCAAATGAATGGTTTAGATTTTGCACCACACCACTCAGCTATGCATTGTGTTTTGCACTCTATTTCCGATGTCTTTGGGTAAGATATTATACTAGCATCGGTTTTCTCAACAGAATTTAACCTTGGCTTTAAATTTCTAAAATGAAAATAGTTAGAACATACATGTCTCAATTGATACCAAGTGCAAGCCAAGTATGAAATAAGCAAAGCTACCCAAATAGATATGAACTTTAGATAAAGCAACGGGGAAAGCTTTGGCTGTAATAATAAGTCACTATCGATCTTTATAAATGGCGTAATGGGTTGACCGATATGCTCAATAACAACTTTATTTCTAGCAAGTAAATTACCCTTCTTCATTGGTCTTTCAAAATTACTTATGAGGATTCTTCTAATAGATGCATCAACAATGAAGTCCTGACCAAATCTGAAAATAGGTAAATTACTTGCTAAACATACCTCTTCAAATATGTTGGGAGAGCACGATGGTGGTGTGACTTGAACAATATCTTGCCCCGCCTTTGGATGGCTCCCCAACGCCTCTTCATCATCTTTTTCTTGATTTCGTGCATCATTACATTGAAGATTTTTGTCGGCCGAACTTTGTTCGGCTACTTGTTCTTGTCCTGATGGCTCAACATCATGATCAATTATAATAGGATTAGTCGACGATGCACCAACGATGTGATCAACTATGCCCCTAATGAAGGTACACTTCTCATCCATTAACTGATATTGTGATACTAGCTCTGAAACAAAACAACCGAGCAGTGCTGGCTTAGCATCATCCGACTCGGCTATGCATTTATTTTCATCCTCTTTTCCTGATGCTTTTGAATCGGCTTCGAAGGACTTTGGACCTGGCTTTATGTTTCTGCAACCAAAATAATTATAGAATATACGTCTCATACGAGTCCAAATGTTAGCCAGGCATGAAACAAACAAAGTTGTCCATATGAATACAAAGTTCAGTTGGCATGACAAGAACAACTTTGGTTTTGATAAGTTGTCACTATTAGCCTCTATGAACGATACCATGTGTTGACTATCATGATTAGTGAGAAGATCCTTCCTAACAAATAGATTACTCATTTCAATTGGTCTTTAAAAATTAATTAGAATCTTACTAATAGGTGCATCAACAATATGATTTTGACCGAATCGAAAATTGAGTAAACTATCTGCTAGGTGTACCTTTGTGAAGACGTTGGAAGGAGAAGATGGTTGCACCACTGGAACAATACGTTGCTCCACTTCTGAATAATTCTCCAACGCCTCTTCCTCTTTTTCTGGATCTGGTGCCTCATCACTCAGATTGACCGTGTATATTTCACTCGAATTGCCCGAGTATATTTCAGTCGGATTGCCCGAGTGGATTTCACTCGGACGCTCTTTGTTAGTTGAACTTTGCTCGGCCGCATTTTCTTGGTCTTGATGTTCATCGTTAACTGAACTGTGTTCAGCCATATTACTGTGTTCTTGATGCTCATCAATATCTTTAGCACGAAACTCATAAGGTAGCATGTAAGCTCCCTTACATCCAGAAAAATCGAGCACAACCAATTATTGCGTTTGTAGTTCCTTTGCTCAGCCAAGCTTGCATCTTCTATTTTGGTACACGAGGCAATAGTTGGCTTGATGCACTCGGCGTTAGCTGGTGATGCACTCGTCTGGAACGATGCACTCGGTTGGCACGATGCAATGCACTCGGCCTTAAACATCCCGTTGCTCAATCCGGTTTCAACCGAATCCACCGTATTAGCCGAGTGAATCCTTTTTTGCTGGTTTGCTTGCAAAGCTTCTTTTTTATCTTGCCTCAACAGTGTAGAAGGGCCAACATGGTTCCTACATGGAGGAAGGCACTTGACGTATTCTTGCAAATATCCCTCTCCACGCTTCTTCTTGAGTGCTTGTAGGCCTGTCGATATTCTGCTGGTAATTCCTCAAGGGTAGGTGTAGTAAATTCGTTGACTCTATTCCTTGTGAGCTTTGGCTTGATCTTGTCCACTTGGGCCAGATATTTTCTTTAAACTCAACCCTGCTTGGATCGGCTTGCCCCCCAATACTTTTAGGATCTTTCGGCAATGAATTGATGTTGCCGAAATTTTGCGCTTGTATAGGGGGTGTATAACATGCTGCAGTGATAGGTGAAGGCATGTGCATCGTTGTTGAATATTTTCTCTCGACAATTTGATCAATCGGCAACACTTGGTCTTCTTTCAAAACACTAGCTCTTATTGCCTCATAATCAGGAACCAATCCCTTGTCGTGTTGCTCAAGGCAAATAGCACTAATCTTCTTATTTTGGGCTAAAATTTTTAATGCAGCCAGAGCCACCTCATCTCCTGCAATATTAGGCACATATGCTCCTATAGAATCTCCATTCACTCGGCCATGACCGTGAAGGTGAGCCGAGTCATGAATATTTTTAGTTTCATATGCCACTGAACAATTAATCTGATGAGGTGTAGTATATGATGTTTGAGGATAACTGGCCAAATAGCTAACAGAAGCATGGCCCATTCCCCCATTCATCGGCATGTTTGGGGATGAACCCGCATATTGCGAGTCGGTTGCCGATGGATAAAACTTTGAGATGCCCTCATGTACATGAGGTGTCCTATATTGATCACTCGAACAAATCGTGTTGTTCACCGGCATATTGAAAGATGTTGCCGATGCACGAAAGTTAAGATTCATAAGTTGCATATCATGATTCTGTAAATTCCAAGTTTCTCCAACGGAATAACTAGTCGGCCTTTGCTCATTAGGGCTGTCCGACATCACATGTCCGTTGAAAGATCTAGCAACATCAACATAATGGCTATTTGCATCTATGCAAGGAGATTGATGATACATGTTACCTTTGTAGATTGCAGCCGCTTGATGACGCTCTCCTCGTAGCAAGAACATGCTGGAGACTGTTCAAAGCTTCGTCCCCAGCGGAGTCGCCAAAAAGTGTGTTCACACACGAACACGTCACCGTGTACCTCCAACGCCGAGGGTGATGCACCGCAGCTCACATCGAAGGAGACCCGTCCGGAAGCGCGATACGCAAGCAATCCGGCGGGTGCTTTTGAGGACCCGAAACCCCACACGCCCGGGAGGGACCCCGTCAAGGCGCGCAGCGGTTATGGGCTGCCCTAGGTCGTCCTGACTGCCCCTAGGGCCTCGAGGTTCGCCGCCCTGCAAACGAAGAACGAGGAAGAAGTAGAACAAAGGAGAGAGATAAAGGTAAAGGTAAAAAGTGATAGATGAATTGATCGATTGTGTGTTGTTTAATCGGACGTCACCCCTTAGGTATATAAGAGGCGGCTGGACTTCCTGTGCAAGGAAAAGGCTTGGATTCACGTCCAAAACCCTAGTCAAATTCAGATCGGTTTTGTCCGAACTTTCCAAAACTGTTTGGTTTAAACTGGCTGCACCTTGCGGGTCTTTTTTATGGTGGTAAACGATCTCGGATGGAAACGATCCCAAAAGCAATCTTGACCGTTTCGACGAGACGAACAACATTGATGTTGATCGTTTTTTGATTTGAGGCCATCTTCTAGGCCAAAACGGTCACGCAGAACACCTGTTCGCTCGCGCTACCCATCAGACCTATGTCTGGTGGGGGGCGCCACATGTCGCCTCGTGATAGGGCTGCACTCCGATAGCTCTAACTTTTGCATACAAACTTGAATTGTGACGATTTTCATATCAAAATCGACCGTTTCGACGAGACGCACAACTTCCGTGTAGAACATTTTTCCATTCGAGATCATTTGAATAACCTTTTGAGCCCATCTTCAACTTCTCGTCCGATTGACTATCACAGCCTCCAACCCGGCAAGTTTTCCATCCGAGTAAGCTTTCCACACCGGCAATGTTTCTACCCGGCAAGCTTTCACACCGGCAAGGTTTCACTCCGGCAAGGTTTGTACTCCGGCAAGGGTTCCTCCCTGACAAGGTTTCTCCCCCGGCAAGATTTCACACTGTCAAGCTTCCACACCGGCGATCTTTCTGTGCCGGCAAGCTTTCCATGCCGGCAAGCCTTCACACCGGCAAGCTTTCACACCGGCAAGATTTTATCCCGGCAAGGTTTTTGCCCTGGCATGCTACTTTATGATCGTGCCACTTTTGAGCATCAACAGAACTTGGCTTTTATATTCCAATGATGGGCCTCCTCAAGTGCCCTAGGTCTTCGTGAGCAAGCGAGTTGGATGCACACCCACTAGTTTCTTTTGCTGAGCTTTCATATATTTATAGCTCTAGTGCATCCGTTGCGTGGCAATCCCTACTCAATCACATTGATATCTATTGATGGGCATCTCCATAGCCCATTGATACGCATAGTTGATGTGAGACTATCTTCCCCTCCTTTTTGTCTTCTCCACAACCACCATTCTATTCCACCTATAGTGCTATATCCATGGCTCACGCTCATGTATTGCGTGAAGATTGAAAAAGTTTGAGAACATCAAAAGTATGAAACAATTGCTTGGCTTGTCATCGGGGTTGTGCATGATTTAAAAATTTTGTGTGGTGAAGATGGAGCATAGCCAGACTATATGATTTTGTAGGGATAACTTTCTTTGGCCATGTTATTTTGAGAAGACATGATTGCTTAGTTAGTATGCTTGAAGTATTATTATTTTTATGTCAATATGAACTTTTGTCTTGAATCTTATGGATCTGAATATTCATGCCACAATTAAGAAGAAGTACATTGAAATTATGCCAACTAGCATTCCACATCAAAAATTACCTTTTTTATCATTTACCTCCTCGAGGACGAGCAGGAATTAAGCTTGGGGATGCTTGATACGTCTCCAACGTATCTATAATTTTTGATTGCTCCATGCTATATTACCTATTGTTTTGGGTAATATTGGGCTTTATTATCCACTTTTATATTATTTTTGGGACTAACCTATTAACCGGAGGCCCAACCCAGATTTGCTGTTTTATGCCTATTTCAGTGTTTTGAAGAAAAGGATATCAGACGGAGTCAAAAGGGAACGAAATCAACTGGAGAAGTTATTTTTGGAAGGAAACACACCTGATGGACTTGGACCCCACGTCAAGGAAGGAACGAGGTGCTCACGAGGGTGGGGGGCACGCCCCTCCCCCTAGGGCGCGCCCCCTGTCTCGTGGGGCCCTCATGGCTCCCCTGACGTACCTCCTGCACCCATATATACCTACGTGACTGAGGGAGTCCTGGATTAGGGGGTGTCCGGATGGCCGGACTATACCTTCAGCCGGACTCCTGGACTATGAAGATACAAGATTGAAGACTTCGTCCCGTGTCCGGAAGGGACTTTCCTTAGCATGGAAGGCAAGCTTGGCGATACAGATATGTAGATCTCCTACCATTGTAACCGACTCTATGTAACCCTAACCCTATCAGGTGTCTATATAAACCGGAGGGTTTTAGTCCGTAGTACAACACATTCATACACAACAATCATACCATAGGCTAGCTTCTAGGGTTTAGCTTCTCTGATCTCGTGGTATATCTACTCTTGTACTACCCATATCATCAATATTAATCAAGCAGGACGTAGGGTTTTACCTCCATCAAGAGGGCCCGAACCTGGGTAAAACTTCGTGTCCCTTGCCTCCTGTTACCATCCGGCCTAGACGCACAGTTCGGGACCCCCTACCCGAGATCCGCCGGTTTTGACACCGACATTGGTGCTTTCATTGAGAGTTCCTTTGTGTCGTCGCCGTTAGGCTTGATGACTCCTACAATCATCGATAGCGATGCAGTCCAAGGTGAGACCTTCCTCCCCGGACAGATCTTCGTCTTCGGCGGCTTCGCACTGCGGGCCAATCCACTTGGCCATCGGGAGCAGATCGAAAGCTATGCCCCTGGCCGTCAGGTCAGATTTGGAAGTTTAAACTACACGGCTAACATCCGCGGGGACTTGATCTTCGACGGATTCGAGCCACTGCCGAGCGCGCCGCACTGTCACGACGAGCATGATCTAGATCTGCCACCGAATAGTGCCCTGGAGGCCGCACCCGCATCGGCTCCGACCCTTAATTCGAAGCCAACTGCGCCGATCGAGGATGGGTGGTTGGACACCGCCTCGGGGGCTGTGATCCCAATGATGATCGAGCCGAACACCAGCCCGCACTCCGTGAGACTCGTGACTTCAAGGAGCCGGACTCCTCTCCGGACCCCGAACCCTCCGCGCCCCTGCCGATCAAATCCGATTGGGCGCCGATCATGGAGTTAACTGCCGCGGACGTCTTTCAGCACTCGCCTTTCGGCGATATTCTGAGGACACTAAAGTCTCTCTCTTTATCAGGAGAACCCTGGCCGGACTATGGTCAGCAAGGTGGGGATACGGACGATGAAGGAATTCAAAGCCCACCCACCACCCACTTTGTAGCCACTGTCGATGATTCAACCGACATGCTCGACTTCGACTCTGAAGATATCGACGGTATGGACGCCGATGCAGGAGACGATGAAGAACTAGCGCCTATTGAGCCCTGGAAAGCCACCTCATCATATGACGTATACATGGTGGACACACCAAAAGAGGACGACGAGGAGCGGAAGGACGCACCGAAGGATTGTTCCCTCGAGAAGCAGTCAAAGCGGCGACACAAGCACCGCCCCAAATCCCGCCTCGACAAAAATAACGATCACACAGACCCAGCGCTGGAGCAGGGCGAACCGCTGCCGGATAACGGCAATCCAGATAATCAAACCGAACAAACAAATTCTATCAAGGATAATAGCCCGGACGACATAACGCCGGACAGGCACCCGGAGCAGCAGAATGCCCGTAAAAGGCTTGTTGCCACTGCGAGGAGTCTTAAAAGGCAGAAGCAAAGGCTCAAGGGTGCACAAGACACACTCCAAATCAGATGGAGTAAAATAATCAACACAGCGGCGAGGTACGGTGACAATCGCCCCTCCAAGAGCTACCCAAAGCGGAAGCTGCTACCTGAATTCGATGAGGAGGCCTCAGACCCCCCACAACCAAACATCAAAGCAGCCACCTGGCTGGATAGATGACCCCTCTACCAACATAGAGCAGCATACAACGCCACTCACAATGCAACACGCGACCCATGCGAGGGCTCGCATCCAAAGGACGGAGCAACAAGATCCATCTACGGACCACGCAAGCGCGCCCCAGCATACAATGCAACACAGCAAACATCCGAACAACGCGGTACACCCAACTACAGGGGTGCCGCACACCCCCTATGTTTCACCGATGAGGTGCTAGACCATGAATTTCCAGAGGGATTCAAACCCATAAACATAGAGACATACGACGGAACAACAGACCCTGGGGTCTGGATTGAGGACTACATCCTTCACATCCATATGGCTCGAGGAGATGATCTCCACGCCATCAAGTACTTACCCCTCAAGCTCAAAGGGTCAGCTCGTCACTGGCTTAAAGGCCTCCCAGAAAGCTCCATTGGAAGTTGGGAAGAGCTCGAAGACGCCTTTCGGGCAAATTTTCAAGGGACTTATGTCCGACCTCCGACTGCGGACGATTTGAGTCATATAACTCAACAGCCCGGAGAGTCAGCCCGAAAGCTTTGGAACAGGTTTCTTACTAAAAAGAACCAGATTGTCGACTGTCCGGACGCCGAAGCCTTGGCAGCTTTTAAGCATAGCGTCCGTGATGAATGGCTCGCCAGACACCTCGGCCAAAATAAGCCGAGAACGATGGCCGCATTAACAAACCTCATGACCCGCTTTTGCGCGGGTGAGGACAACTGGCTAGCCAGATGCAGCACCAGCGACCCCAGTACATCTGAAGTTAGAGATGGAAAGGGGAAATCACGGCGCAACAGCAATAACAAACGCCGGAATAAAGAAGACAGCACGAAGGGCACGACAGTAAACGCCGGATTCAAAAGCTCTCAGCCAGGTCAGCAAAAGCCGCCCTCTAAAGGCACCAAGGATGAATTGTCCAGCCTCAAGAAAATTCTGGACCAAGTATGTCAGATCCATAGTACCCCTGGTAAACCCGCTAATCATACCTATAGAGATTGTTGGGTCTTCAAGCAGTCCGGCAAGCTGAACGCCGTACACAAGGGGGAGGATACACCAAGTGAAGACGAGGATGAGCCTCCCAAGCAAGACACTGGGGAACAAAAGAAATTTCCACCAGAAGTCAAAACAGTAAACGGTATACACATGATCAAGGGAAAAAACAATGCGGCACTCCCGGGAAAATATACCCAAGCGCCTGTCACCACGAAGTCCTGCCATTGGTCATCTCAACGGACCACCTTCGACCATCGCGATTACTCAGCAAGTATCTGACGTGCAGGATTGGCTGCCCTGGTATTAGACCCAATAATTGGCGGATATCACTTCACACGAGTCTTGATGGACGGTGGCAGCAATCTAAACCTCATATATCAGGATACACTCCGCGGGATGGGGTTAGACCCAACAAAAATTCGCCATAGCAATACTACCTTTAAAGGAGTAATGCCAGGCCCATGGGCTCGCTGTACAGGCTCCCTCCTACTACAAGTTATATTCGGCTCCCCCGATAACTTCTGTCACGAGCATTTAACCTTCCACATCGCTCTGTTCCGAAGTGGCTATCAAGCACTGCTCGGACGCGAAGCTTCCGGTCGCTTTAATACAATACCACACTACGCCTCCCTCGCACTCAAGATGCCCGGTCCACATGGCATCATTTCAGTGAACGGAAAATCAAGCGATCTCTGCGCGCCGAAGAGAGCATGGCTGCCTTGGCAGCCGCACACTAAAGGCGCCCAGACTAGCGAAAGCATCCAATAGGTCGTCAAGACCTCAGATACAACTAACCAAGTCTGGCGCCGCTATTTATACCGAATAAACGGTCACACCCCTATTTGTCAATACAAGGGGCTCAACGCGCGCAGACAAGTGGCAATCGTTTCTCATCTTGAATTATACATGGTTTCTTTAAAAACTATCTTTTTGCACGACAACTTTCTCACCTAAATTCCTCTCTTTTACAGACGATCATCGTGCTACACCCGTCCAGGATACGGCACAACGGAGACACAGGCGCAGACGTGCAGCAGGGACCCGCTCCAAGGATTCTTTTTAGATTAAGACCCTGTGTAAACCTTTTTTACTGTCTCTTGTTGATACATATCCCCCGTTGAGAAGGATGCTGACGTCTTGGCATGTGGCCATGCCAGAACAATGCACGTACCTGGACACAAGGGGCTTCTTACAAAGGACATTATTTAGGCCCGGTTTATACCACAAAGACCGAATACCTTAGGGAGTGTTCGGCGTCGCGAGTTTGGCCCTATATGCATCAGCTCTGAATCATTGTCTTTTATCAAATGTTGGGTTTGCCCGGCTCCTGTGTTTTGGTGCCTTACGTTCCGCTTTATCGGCTAAGGTAGCACCAGGAGAACTACTGCGATTGTGCCCTGGTTCATCCGGACGAGCACCTTAGTAGAGAAAGCCGAAAACTGACTGTCATGATATAGCGTGAGACTGGTCAACCACTCGATGACCTATTGGAATGTTAGAATTCCTCCGCCTTAACGAAGGGCCGTTTTCCAACCAGGCATGTATGCACCCCGGGATCGGGAGAGTGCGGAGCCACCAGGGGCTATCTAATAGCCCCACTGTCAAACTCCTATGGCTAAGTGAAAGTGCTAAAGCATTATAGTCCGGTAGCCTCGCTCGCTCCGCTATCACCTCCTTAATAGGACCAAGACGTTGGGTTAAGTGTGAACACGTGTTTTTTGTGAGCACCTCCGCATTATATGCGTGGGGGTTGAAGCCGACGGCTGCAATCTTTTAGGTTATACACATGTATACATAAACAGCCGCCCAAGAGGCATCATATTACTTCCAGGCAAAAGTATAAAATAGCCTTATAAAAATTCATAAAAGCATTTCTCTTACAATGAGATTACATATCACTCAAACATAATATTTTTTTGAGCACTGGGTCTCTATCAAACGAGCACCCTCAAGAACTTCTTCAAAGTAGTGCTCAGCAGCCATTCGGCCTATGGCCGAATCCCATGCTGCAACAGTGGTGGCATCCATCTCCGCCCAGCATGCTTTAACACGGGCAAAGGCCATTTGTGAGCCCTCTATGCACGCCGACCTCTTCATCGCATTAATGTGCGGCACCACGTCAAGGAGCTGCTGCACCAAGCTGAAATAGCTGTTCAGTTTTGGCCTTTCCGGCCATAGCTGATCCACAACAGACCTCATGGCGTGTCCGGACAACCTATTCAGTTCGGCCCATTCGGCTAATTGGTCGGTCAATGAAAGTGGACGCTCGGGAGAATGGAATTTTGTCCAAAACAGCTGGTCCACTTCACGGTCCATTTGACCTTGGAAGTACTTGACCGCATCAGCAGCGCTTGCCGCCAAATCCATATACACATCCTCCGAACTCCACAGCCGATCCAGAGGGGCATACCATGGATCTCCGAACTTCCTCCGCAGCATAAAGGATTTCCTAGCTACAATATCCCCGGCCTCCCACAGCTCCTCCTTCTTCGCCCTCATAGCAGAGCGGATGTCTTTTCTTGTCGCAGCAGCCTTCTCAAGGTCTGATGCCTTCGCTAGGTTTTCCTTTTCAAGAACCTGGCAGCGGTCGGCGGCGGCTTTTAATTCTATGGCCATCTTGGCCATCTTATCTCAGCTCTCGCCATGCGCGGCCTTCTCGGTTTTCAACTCTTCGGCCTACTTCAAGGCAGCCGCATTACCAAACCTTGCTTGTTCCTTGGCTCGGGCAAGTTCTGCCCGCAAGGCTTCAACAGTAGCAGCTCCATCTGCAGTCACAACATATTAAAGATACTGGCATCATGCTGCTCTTACTATGTGGCGTTTACCAGATAATGCCACTTACCCTGTGCCTCGTCAAGCCTTTTGTTAACAAGCTCGATGTCGGCGTCTGCCGCATCCAACTGCCGTTTTAAATGGGCAAACTCGCTAGTCCAGCTAGCCACCGGAGCTTCCATCACCTGCACATAAAGGCAGTATGGTTATAACCTGGGAATATGATCCTCTGTTTGTCATCGTTTCCGACGGCAACCAGAGTCTCAGGGGCTACTATCTACACAGGGCACACCTAGCATGTGCAGGACTATCATACATTATTTTACGTACCTTAAAGCCTGTCAGTAGACTCATAAAAGCTTCATGCAATCCGCTTTCGGCGGACGAGATTATCTCCATCACCGTATTCATTAGCATATGGTGTTCATCTGAGATGGCCGCTCGCCCCACCAACTCCCTCAGAACATCCGATCGCACACCAGACGGTGCCGGACTCTTTTGTCTGCTCTCTTCGGGAGCCGGACACGGGGAGCTTCGGTGGTCAATGGGATTATCTTCTGGCCTCACCGGATTCGGAGAGGCCCTCCGCGACGACACTTCGGGGTCGCCCGCTTCCGGAGCGGAGGAGTCCGGAGGAGGCATTTCGCTCTCCATCATCTCTGGAAGAAGATCCCCCGAAGACGAACTCATTTGAGAGGGTCTAAGGCCCGAACTACAAAGATATATGCGGTGGTTGTTTTCTCAGAAGAAAAAGATGGCATACTTGTACTATTGAAGTATTTCGGGTCACTTACGACTCGCTGGAGGATTGATTCCCCCGCGGACTTTGTGCGGCAAAAGCACCCCCCAAGGTAGGACCCTCTGCGGGAGACTTTTTCTCCCGTTTGGAAGCTTCGGCTTTCGAATCCCCGAGCGCTGTCCTTTTCCTCCTCCGGTCGTCTTCCTTCATGGAGACGCTCGCCCCCTCAGTTAGAATGGGCAGCGTTGGAGGCCCGCGTCCGCCCATATTATCCTTCCCAGTATCTTCCTTCAAGGGCTCCGGGCAAGGTGCGACCTGGAGCATCTTTTCCAATACCGGATTGTCCAAACCCTTAGGGAGGGGGGGCGAACACCGAATCAACTTTGCCTTTGTTATCCAGTCCCCGAGCGCAGTCCTTTTCCTCCTGCGGTCGTCTTCCTTCAGAGATAGTATGTTTGGCCGGAAGATTCCTTACCTGTTCGGCGGCGCGGTTACTGCTCAGGCCCATGTCCTCGGTGATTTCCGGACACTCTACATGGGGTCCGAAGAATGACTTGTACATCTCCTCGTGCGTCAGGCCGAGGAAATTTTGAATGACACGCGGTCCTTCGGGATTGAACTCCCACAAGCGAAGGGGCCGGCGTTTGCAAGGCTGGACTTGACGAACCAGCATAACTTGTATTACCGCAACCAAACTAACATCTCCATTGAAGAGATCTCGAATGCGGCTTTGCAGTATAGGCACGTCCTTGGCTGGACCCCAACTCAAACCTCTGCTGATCCATGACATCAGTTGTGGTGGAGGGCCCGAGCGGAAAACAGGGGCGGCCGCCCACTTGGCACTTCTAGGAGCCGTGATGTAGAACCACTCCTGTTGCCACAACTCAGACACCTCTGGAATGGAACCTTTGGGCCATGGGATTCCCGTCATCTTGCGTATTGAGGCACCTCCGCACGCTGCATGTTGCCCCTCGATCATCTTTGGCTTTACTTCAAAGGTCTTGAGCCACAGGCCAAAGTAAGGGGTAACCCAGAGGAAGGCCTCGCACACGACAATAAATGTCGTGATATGAAGAAAGGAGTCTGGAGCTAGATCATGGAAATATAGCCCGTAATAAAACATCAAACCCCTAACAAAAGGATCCAGAGCAAGGCCTAGACCTCGGAGGAAGTGGGAGACGAACACAACATTCTCGTTGGGTTCAGGGGAGGGGACGGCCTGCCCTCGGGCGGGCAGCCGATGCAAAACCTCGGCGTCAGATATCTGGCCTCCCTCAACTTTTTGATGTCTTCTTCCGTAACGGAGGAAGGCATCCATCGGCCTTGAAGGCTAGATCCGGGCATGATTGAAGGTTCGGAGCACCTGACCTGAACCTTGGGTGTTTGAGCTTGAGGTGGGGGAAGGATTCGATTGAGCATGGGAGGGAAAAAGTAAAAAAACCTTGTCCCTTTATAAAAAGGGTGAATATCAAGCGTCCTCTCCGTGGCCGTTTGGACTTGCCTATAATCTAGGAGTCCTAGAAGCGGTTGGGTTACCCACGCCCATATTGATGAGAATCCCGGAATAAGGGGACACGATCTCTGCTTTAACAAGACGTGCCAAGGAAACCGCCTCGCATAACACGCTGAGGTGGGACAATAAAACGATTTGAATAAAGGCTTAGCCGTGGTGCGATGTCACACTACGGAATACGACAACAGATTAGATTTGTGTAAATATTATTCTCTCTATGGCAATATGTGGAAACTTATTTTGCAGAGCCGGACACTATCTTTGTGTTCAAAATCTTCTATGAAGTACTTGGAGGAGGAACCCGCCTTGCAATGCCGAAGACAATCTGCACTCCGGACTCGTTGTCATTGAAGCCTAGTTCAGGGGCTATTGAGGGAGTCCTGGATTAGGGGGTGTCCGGTTGGCCGGACTATACCTTCAGCAGGACTCTTGGACTATGAAGATACAAGATTGAAGACTCCGCCCGTGTCCGGAAGGGACTTTCCTTGGCATGGAAGGCAAGCTTGGCGATATGGATATGTAGATCTCCTACCATTGTAACCGACTCTATGTAACCCTAACCCTATCCGGTGTCTATATAAACCGGAGGGTTTTAGTCCGTAGGACAACACATCCATACACAACAATCAAACCATAGGCTAGCTTCTAGGGTTTAGCCTCTCTGATCTCGTGGTAGATCTACTCTTGTACTACCCATATCATCAATATTAATCAAGCAGGACGTAGGGTTTTACCTCCATCAAGAGGGCCCGAACCTGGGTAAAACTTTATGTCCCTTGCCTCCTGTTACCATCCGGCCTAGACACACAGTTCGGGACCCCCTACCCGAGATCCTCCGGTTTTGACACCGACAGTGACCTAAAACTTCCACAACGCATAATAGATCGGGAGTTCCACCGCCAGAAGCCTCCATAGCCACCGAAAACCAATCTAGACCCGTTCTGGCACCCTGCCGGAGGGGGCAATCCCTCTCTGGTGGCCATCTTCATCATCTCGGTGCTCTCCATGATGAGGAGGGAGTAGTTCTCCCTCGGGGCTGAGGGTATGTACCAGTAGCTATGTGTTTGATCTCTCTCTCTCTCTCTCGTTTTCTTCATTTGGCATGATCTTGATGTATCGCGAGCTTTGCTATTATAGTTGAATCTTATGTTTCTCCTCCCCCTCTTCTCTCTTGTAATGAATTGAGTTTCCCCTTTGAAGTAATCTTATCGGAATGAGTCTTTAAAGACTTGAGAACACTTGATGTATGTCTTGCCGTGGATATCTATGGTGACAATGGGATACCACGTGCCACTTAATGTATGTTAAGGTGACCAACTTGTGGGTTTTGTGACATTGGGAACCTATGCATAGGGGTTGGCACACGTTTTCGTCGTGATTCTCCGGTAGAACTTTGGGGCACTCTTTGAGGTCCTTTGTGTTGGTTGAATAGATGAATCTGAGATTGTGTGATGCATATCGTATAATCATGCCCACGGATACTTGAGGTGACATTGGAGGATCTCGGTGACATTAGGGTTTTGGTTGATTTGTATCTTAAGGTGTTATTCTAGTACGAACTCTAGGGCTGTTTATGACACTTATAGGAATAGCCCAACGGATTGATTGGAAAGAATAACTTTGAGGTGGTTTCGTACCCTACCATAATCTCTTCGTTCGTTCTCCGCTATTAGTGACTTTGGAGTGACTCTTTGTTGCATGGTGAGGGATAGTCATGTGATCCAATTATGTTAGTATTGTTGAGAGGACTTGCACTAGTGAAAGTATGAACCCTAGGCCTTATTTCCACGCATTGCAATACCGTTTACGCTCACTTTTATCACTTGCTACCTTGCTGTTTTTATAATTTCAGATTACAAATACCTTTATCTACTATCCATATACCACTTGTTTCACCATCTCTTCGCCGAACTAGTGCACCTATACAATTTACCATTGTATTGGGAGTGTTGGGGACACAAGAGACTCTTTGTTATTTGGTTGCAGGGTTGCTTGAGAGAGACCATATTCATCCTACGCCTCCTACGGATTGATAAACCTTAGGTCATCCACTTGAGGGAAATTTGCTACTGTCCTACAAACCTCTGCACTTGGAGGCCCAACAACGTCTACAAGAAGAAGGTTGTGTAGTAGACATCACTTAGCAGCGGTAAAACCCATGAATGATGCAGATATTGATGCATTGGGGGTCAGGGTGCTAGATAATTTTTGTGCGGATCTTGCATCATCCATTCCTGAGTCAGGGGAAGAGGATGACACTTTTGAGGATGCAGTAGTTAGATCCACTAAGCCCGGTTGTGAGGATCGGCTGGAGGATCAAAACAAACCTAAACGTAAATGGAAGCGGAAGATCTACCCTGCTTCAGCGGTGCGTAGGAGTGCTAGAATCCGTACTTCTAAAAAATTTCATGATGAATTATGAGAGGAATCTTTTGGAATAGCAGAGGTCTGAAGGACATGGCTAAAATAAGGCTTCTTGCTGATGCGTCTATCAAGCATAAATTGGATTTTATTGGTCTCTTAGAAACTGGTAGAGATAATTTTGCGCCCCTGTTTCTCAACACTTTATCGGGAGGTGTCGATTTTGATCGGCGCTGCCTACCACCATGTAGGAGATATGCCCTAGAGGCAGTAATAACAGTTATTTTGTATCTCCAAAGTTTGTAATGAATGTTTAGCTTCCATGCTATAACTGCAATGATTCTTGAGTCTGCAATATCCACGAGGCTCGGAGGGAAACTCGTGTGCACGTGTGGTATACTAAACGGTAAAATGTATTCCTAGTCTTGCCTCTAAGGCTGGCTCATGTATTGCATGATGATCCTGTTTTCCTGATCATGGGCATGTCTATGCTAGCAATTCTGAGGGCGCGATGTTGGTAGAACACTTGTGTTGAATCGACCCAAATTGATGTTATGCTATGAGATTCTTTTAATCACAAGTTTATGGTTAATAACACAGAGATAGTTAATGTTTGCATAATTCCTTAGACCATGAGAGTATCGAGTTCCTTCGTACTTGCTTCATGAACTTTGGGGTTTGTTAAACGTCATCCGTAACTGGGTGGCTATTACGGCAGCTTACGGGTTCACGGAAAAGTATGGCAAGTAACAAGATAGCTCAAGATTGGGATTTGCTCCTCCGACGATGGAGAGATATTCTCGGGCCCTCTCGGTGTTACGGTATCCATAATCGTCTGGCCAGACACCTTGTGATTTGATCACTGGGATGCCGGAACACGGAAACGAGAAAAGAGAACAATGCCGGAAACGAGGTAACTAGCATAGTGGACAAGTTGTTGATCCATGGGAATGCCAACATGTCTCACCTCGGGTATTTGTAACATATCGCGAAGCAACAGGAATAGCACACGGCAACTGGAGGTTCACTCGAATATTTATTCGTGTGGGTATAGGGGTCAATATGGGTGTCCATGGCTCCGATGTTGATCATTGATCGGAAGGGGTTCTGGGTCATGTCTATACTTCACCGAACCTATAGGGTCACACGCTTAAGGGTCATATATCTGTTGAATACTAGACAAGGAGTCTGAGAGAAAATCACCGGAAAAGTTTCGGACACCGGAAAAGGTTTCGCAGAGAGAGGTCATCGGATGAGTTTCGATGAAACTGAAAAGTTGTTTCAGGGGATACCATTAAGTCAAATTGGTTTCGGCACATGCCTGATAATTCTTGGAGGGTGCCAGAATCATTCTGGAAGCTTTCTGGAATTTTCCGGGATAATAACCGGATAAGCTTCGGAGCTGCCGGAACCACTTCAGATGCTTTTTGCAGATGAAAATCACTAAACCGGAATTTTTTTGGAACGCGTTGAAAATAATTTTGGTGGGTACTGGAAATGTTCTAAGCCCACATAAATATTTCCAATTCGAACGGACGCTGAAAAATGTCGTCGTAGTGAAATGCACTGATTGGTTGCTTTTGGGGAAAATATCTAAAGGGGGTCTTTCCAAAAGATCTAGGGATTACATGGATGGATTGGGAGGCCCTCATGGGGCCCCCAAGGGGTGTGGCCGGCCACACTTGGGGCTCCACCTTGGAGCCCCTCTTGTTCCTTGGTTTTCACTCTTATGCCCTTGAGGAAGGACTTCATTCATGTGCATTTTGGGTTTTTGTGTTAAACTACCCTACCCCTTGGGATTTCCTATAAATAGAGGTGGAGGGCCAGCCCTCCACAATCATCCCTTTCTCTCATACACATGCCATGCATTATCTGGCTTCTTCTCTCCCTCCCACGAAAAGAGTTTCGTAGAGCCGTAAGGCTGTCTGGGTTCCGGCAGGAACTAGTTCTGGGTGGCGAAGCCCTGCCGGATAGCTGATACCATATGTGTGCAACCCCATTAAGAGGTCGTAGTTTTGGTCTTTTACCCGAGGGGCTGTTCGAGTGTCCTCCCGAAGGGCTGTCCGCGACATCGTCCGGGGGACTGTCCGACCACCTCCCGAAGGGCTGTCCGGCGAGGGAGTACATCCTCGCGGTTGGGAGGTTGTAAATCCTAGCTGCGGGGATCTGCACCAATGATCTCCGCCGACTCTTCTTCTGCTGCGCTTCGAGTCGGTACGGAACAGATCAAACCTTGTATGCAGTCTCCATAGTGGTCTTGGGCGTGCTCGCTATACCAAAATTTTTGTTTTCTGTCGCATTCCCCTACAGTGGTATCAGAGCCGTGCTATGAGTAGATGCAGGTTACGATCTAGAATACATGGAGATGTATGGGTATTGCATAATATAATTTTGGAGTAGATGAGATCTATCGCCGAAAATTATTTATGCGGGTGACAGATGAAATCAGTTACCCGACGTTCTTGTTGCTTCCCTAGAATTTGCGTTTGCTCAATCTCGAGACAGCATGGTGGAATTTGACAAAGTTCTGGCAATATGTGATCATGATTGATCATGGAAGTGCTATCAGTTCTTTGGGTTCTGCCATAGTCAAAAGAAAGATGAAATTCGCAGATGAAAGGGCATTGCAGATATGATCTGCACGGGGGTCATGCGTATGACGAAGTTTAGTATGGGGCCCGAGATTTAATTATCTCGTGTTTCATACACCCCGAGATGTTAATCTAGCAACTTGAATACTCATACTTGATGATAAAACGTTGGTAGTTGTGGTTTAAGTCAAAACCTTAGAAGCCACGTAAAATAAAATTTTGCATAAACCGATTAGAGGCGTCTAACTTGGTTTTGTAGGATGTGCATGTGGTGTGGTATAGCAATGCTCATATTCAATTTGATTGTGTATGAGATGACTATATGATGTAATTAACATGACCTGCATGTCATGATTCGGCATGATGGCTGGAGCCATATGATTGCACTTTAATGACCTACGTGTCAACCTTAAGTAATGCATTTATTTTATTTGCTATGGAGATAGTGATATTATCTGGTGCATTGATTAGGTGGTGGCAATCTTCGCAAAGGTGAACACCGACGCGTATGCCGAAGACGAAGAAATACTTAACTTCTTCGTCAGAAGAGGCTATACCATATCATGCTATTATGAACTGCCTGAGATGTTTATCCCTCTTGATACACCCTTCTTGATTGCGTGGTAGTCGCTTTTATTAGGGTGATCTCTCAAACTTAAAATATCAAAGTAGTTAGTGTTCACCCAAGTGTAGCACCGTCTGAAATTCGTATCTTTTCGGGGTGCGCCATGTACACATGAGCACGAACGAATCGAGAGTAATGAGGCGGGTGAGGTCAGACCTCACAACAAGATCACTTGGTTGTCTTTGACGTTCAGGCAGGAGAGTCCAGAGCTCGGAACACGCCCATCGAAAGATGAACAAGAATCACATAGAGATGTGATCAGCAAGTTGGCCTACCGATTGAAATTGGTGTCATCATTGATGAACCCGTCAATGGCATCGAATAGAAATCTGGATCTTGAATCACCCTAAATCAATTATGAGAGATATTGATTTGAGTGGGAGCGCACTTTAGAATAAAAATGTTTATTCACTAGTGCAAATTTCATTATAAACAAAGTCTAAGTGAAACTTGTATTTTTCGTTGTAGATCAAATGGCTCGCAACACTGCGTTCAACTTAGGCCCGATGTTAGAGAAAGAGAAGTTAGCTACGACTAGAAACAACTATGCGGACTGGGTCCGTAACCTGAGGATTGTCCTCGGGAGCGCTAAGAAATTGTACGTGCTTGAAACTGCTCTTCCAGCTAAACCGGCGGTAGAGGCCCCGGAAGATGAACAAAATGTCTGGGCCACTAAGGATGATGATCACAACTTAGTGCAATGCCTCATGCTAGCTTGCATGAGTCCAGGGCTTCAAAAACGTTTTGAATTCCATAAACCCCGTGATATGATCCGGGAATTGGATGCTCTGTACAAGGAAACCGCAAAGTCTGAACGATTTGATGTCATGAAGGCTTTGATGGAATGCAAGATGGCTGAGGGTAGTTCAGTTGGTGAACACGTGGTCAAAATGATTGGCTATTCTGAAAGGCTTAAAACCCTAGAATTTCCACTTCCACCTGGCCATATGATGGACATGTTGCTTTCTTCACTCCCCCCGTCTTACGACGGTTTTGTCATGAACTACAACATGACAGGGATGGAGAAGACACCGGAAGAGGTGCTTGCCATGCTGAAAACTACAGAAGGAGGACTGCAGAAAAATCGCAAGCAAGTGTTGCTTGTGAATAAAACCGTCAGTTTTAAAAAGAAAGGCAAGCCAAAGAAGTGCAAGGGCGCCGGTAAGACCGGCTCCCAAAGCAACTCTAAGGGCGGAGCCAAGAATGAAACTGAGTGCTTCTACTGCAAGGGCACAGGACACTGGAAGAGAAACTGCAAGAAGTATCTGGAAGATAAGAAGACCGGGAAAACCGGAAAAGGTATAATTGTCATACAAGTTATTGTCATTGACGTTTTGCTTGCTAGAGAAAATTCTAAGTCTTGGGTATTTGATACCGGATCGGTTGCTCACATTTGCAACTCGATACAGGGGCTTCAGAAGGTGCGCAAGCTAGCAAAGAATGAAGTCGTGATGCGCGTCGGGAACGGCGCTGGGATCGCCGCTCAAGCCGTCGGCATTATGCCTCTACGTCTCCCTTTAGGATTTATCTTAGAACTAAGTAACTATTATTTTGTTCCACTGTTGTGTAGAAACATTATCTCTGGATCATGTTTAGTACACGATGGGTATTCGTACAAGTCTGAGAACAATGGTTGTTCACTTTATTGTAAGGATATGTTTTATGGATTTGCACCCATTGTTGGGGGCCTTTTCATACTAAATCTTGAATGTGTAAATGATGTCTTTAACGTGAATGCTAAACGCCTTAAGAAGGCTGATACCACCACCACTTTCATGTGGCACTGTCGGCTTGGCCACATCGGAAAGAAAAGCATGCAAAAACTCCATAAAGATGGAGTTTTACCGTCCTTTGATTTTGAGTCATTTGACACATGTGAAGCTTGCCTGATGGGGAAAATGACCAAGGCGCCGTTCACGGGTCATCCTGAACGAGCGGGTGAATTATTGGAAATAATACATAGTGATGTATGTGATCCAATGAACACAGGCGCACGGGGTGGGTATTTCTACTTCGTGACTTTTACTGATGATTTGACTAGGTATGGCTATATCTACTTAATGAAGCATAAGTCAGAAACCTTTGAAAAGTTCAAAGAATTTCAGAATGAGGTAGAAAATCATCGTAACAAAAAGATTAAGTTTCTGTGATCTGATCGCGGAGGCGAATATCTTAGTCATGAGTTTGGCCAACATCTAAATGACCGTGGAATCGTTTCGCAGCTTATGCCTCCCAGAACTCCACAAAGAAATGGAGTAACGAAACGACGTAACCGAACCTTGTTGGACATGGTAAGGTCGATGATGTCTCTTACAAATCTTCCAATATCTTTTTGGGGTCATGCACTGGAAACTGCTGCTCACACACTTAACAGAGCATCGTCTAAATCAGTTGAGACGACACCATACGAGTTATGGAACGGGAAGAAACCCGGTTTGTCGCATCTCAGGATTTGGGGTTGTGAGGTATACGTAAAACGTTTACAACCTACCAAACTAGATCCCAGATCAGACAAATGTTACTTTGTAGGTTATCCCAAGGAAACAATTGGGTATTCCTTCTACCACCTGTCCGATAACAAAGTGTTTGTTGCCAGAAGTGGACAATTTCTTGAGAACGAGTTTCTCGCCAAACAATTAAGTGGGAGGATAGTACAACTTGATGAGATTAGTGAATCATTGGCAACAGTTGATATGGCTAAGAAACCGGAAGAAATTCCGCTAATTATCCCTACAACTGAGCCTGAAGTTGCCGCATATGATGCGGAGACTTCGGACAATGTTGTAACTGAACCGCGCAGATCAGGTAGGGCTATCCAGCCACCTGAGTGGTTTCATAATGAAATCCTCATTCTTGAAGACGATGAACCTGTGCACTACAAGGAAGCGATGGCGGGGCCCAGCTCAAAGGAATGGCACAAGGCCATGAAATCCGAAATGGAATGCATGTACAAAAACCAAGTTTGGAACTTGGAAGAACTTCCTGAAGGCGTAAAGCCGATTGGTTGTAAATGGATTTTCAAAAGGAAGACAGATGTGGATGGTAATATTACTATCCACAAAGCTAGACTTGTCGCGAAAGGGTTCACACAAGTTCCAGGAGTGGACTACGACGAGACTTTCTCGCCCGTAGCTATGCTTAGGTCTGTTCGGATATTACTAGCAATTGCTGCTTATTTCGATTATGAAATATGGCAGATGGATGTCAAAACAGCTTTCCTAAATGGAAACCTCAAAGAGGATGTATACATGATACAGCAAGAAGGTTTTGTCGTTCATAAGGATGCTGGAAAGGTATGCAAACTTCAGAAAGCCATTTATGGTCTGAAGCAAGCGTCAAGGAGCTGGAACATTCGTTTTGATGAAGTGGTCAAAGAATTTGGCTTCATCAGGAATGACGAAGAATCTTGTGTTTACAAGAAGTTTAGTGGGAGCGCAAAAGCATTTTTTAATCTTGTGTGTGGATGACATATTATTGATTGGAAATGACGTGACTTTTCTTAGCGAAATAAAAGACTCATTGAAGAAAAGTTTTTCAATGAAAGACTTAGGCGAAGCGGCATATGTATTAGGCATCAGAATCTATAGAGATAGATCAAAACGCCTGATAGCGCTTAGCCAAAGCACGTACATTCACAAGGTGTTGAAAAGGTTCAACATGGAGAACTCCAAGAAGGGCCTTCTCCCCATGTCACCTGGCACAGTGCTTTGCAAGAATCAATGTCCTCGGACTCTCGATGAGCGAGTGCAAATGAATGATGTTCCATATGCCTCGGCAGTTGGTTCTATTATGTATGCCATGCTATGTACAAGACCGGACGTTTCCTATGCGCTAAGTGTTAGCAGCCGGTACCAAAGTGGTCCAGGATTGGAACACTTGGCCGCAGTCAAGGGTATTCTTAAGTACCTCAGAAGGACCAAGGATTTACTCCTTGTGTACGGAGGTGATGAAGAGCTCATTGTAAGTGGTTACACTGATGCAGGCTTCATGACTGACCCAGATGACTTCAAATCTCAATCAGGCTATGTTTTCATATTGAATGGTGGCGCAGTTGATTGGAAAAGTTCCAAACAAAAGACTGTGGCGGATTCTACGATGGAGGCAGAATATGTTGCTGCTTCAGAAGCCCCCAAGGAGGCGGTATGGATCAAGCAATTTCTTGAAGACCTTGGTGTGGTTCCTAGTGCCCAGGACCCGGTGGAGATCTATTGTGATAATAGTGGCGCCGTGGCTCAGGCAAGGGAGCCAAGTTCGCACCATAAGACAAGACATATTGAACGCAAATATAAACTCACCCGACATCATGTCGAAGCGGGTTTAGTGAAAGTATGCAAAGTTCACACGGATCTGAATGTGTCAGACCCGATGACAAAGCCTCTACCACAAGCAATGCATGAGCAGCACCGGATAGCCGTTGGTGTTAGGGAAGCCATGTAACTGGATTATGACTCTAGTGCAAGTGGGAGTCTGTAGGAGATATGCCCTAGAGGCAGTAATAACAGTTATTTTGTATCTCCAAAGTTTGTAATGAATGTTTAGCTTCCATGCTGTAACTGCAATGATTCTCAAGTATGCAATATCCACGAGGCTCGGAGGGAAACTCATGTGCACGTGTGGTATACTAAACGGTAAAATGTATTCCTAGTCTTGCCTCTAAGACTGGCTCATGTATTGCATGATGATCCTGTTTTCCTGATCATGGGCATGTCTATGCTGGCAATTCTGAGGGCGCGATGTTGGTAGAACACTTGTGTTGAATCGACCCAAATTGATGTTATGCTATGAGATTCTTTTCATCACAAGTTTATGATTAATAACACACAGATAGTTAATGTTTGCATAATTCCTTAGACCATGAGAGTATCGAGTTCCTTCGTACTTGCTTCATGAACTTTGGGGTTTGTTAAACGTCATCCGTAATTGGGTGGCTATTACGGCAGCTTACGGGTTCACAGAAAAGTATGGCAAGTAACGAGATAGCTCAAGATTGGGATTTGCTCCTCCGACGATGGAGAGATATTCTCGGGCCCTCCCGGTGTTACGATATCCATAATCGTCTGGCCAGACACCTTGTGATTTGATCACTGGGATGTCGGAACACGGAAACGAGAAAAGAGAACAATGCCGGTAACGAGGTAACTAGCATAGTGGACAAGTTGTTGATCCACGGGAATGCCAACATGTCTCACCTCGGGTATTTGTAACATATCACGAAGCAACAGGAATACCACACGGCAACTGGAGGTTCACTCGAATATTCATTCGTGTGGGTATAGGGGTCAATGTGGGTGTCCACGGCTCCGATGTTGATCATTGATCGGAGGAGTTCCGGGTCATGTCTATACTTCACCGAACCTATAGGTCACACGCTTAAGGGTCATATATCTGTTGAATACTAGACAGGGAGTCTGAGAGAAAATCACCGAAAAAGTTTCGGACACCGGAAAATTTTCGGACAGCGGGAAAGGTTTCACAGAGAGAGGTCATCGGATGAGTTTCGATGAAACTGAAAAGTTGTTTCAGGGGATACCATTAAGTCAAATTGGTTTCGGCACATGCCTGATAATTCTTGGAGGATGCCAGAATCATTCTGGAAGCATTCTGGAATTTTCCGGGATAATAACCGGATAAGCTTCGGAGCTGCCGGAACCACTTCAGATACTTTTCGCAGATGAAAATCACTAAACCGGAATTGTTTTGGAACGCGTTGAAAATAATTTTGGTGGGTACTGGAAATGTTCTAAGCCCACATAAATATTTCCAATTCGAACGGACGCTGAAAAATGTCGTCGTAGTGAAATGCACTGATTGGTTGCTTTTTGGGAAAATATCTAAAGGGGGTCTTTCCAAAAGATCTAGGGATTACATGGATGGATTGGGAGGCCCTCATGGGGCCCCCCAAGGGGTGTGGCCGGCCACACTTGGGGCTCCACCTTGGAGCCCCTCTTGTTCCTTGGTTTTCACTCTTATGCCCTTAAGGAAGGACTTCATTCATGTGCATTTTGGGTTTTTGTGTTAAACTACCCTACCCCTTGGGATTTCCTATAAATAGAGGTGGAGGGGCAGCCCTCCACAATAATCCCTTGCTCTCATACACATGCCATGCATTATCTGGCTTCTTCTCTCCCTCCCACGAAAAGAGTTTCGTAGAGCCGTAAGGATGTCTGGGTTCCGGCAGGAACTAGTTCTGGACGGCGAAGCCCTGCCGGATAGCTGACATCGTATGTGTGCAACCCCGTAGAGAGGTCATAGTTTCGGTCTTTTACCCGAGGGGCTGTTCGAGTGTCCTCCCGAAGGGCTGTCCGCGACATCGTCCGGGGGACTGTCCGACCACCTCCCGAAGGGCTGTCCGGCGAGGGAGTACATCCTCGCGGTTGGGAGGTTGTAAATCCTAGTTGCGGGGATCTGCACCAACGATCTGCACCGACTCTTCTTCTGCTGCGCTTTGAGTCGGTACGGAACAGATCAAACCTTGTATGCAGTCTCCATAGTGATCCTGGGCGTGCTCGCTATACCGAAATTTTTGTTTTCTGTCGCGTTCCCCTACACTCCGAGAGGAAGATCGGGTGGGATCTTACTTGGAGTGAGATGCGATTCGTTGGAAGTCTGAAGTGTAGTGATGGGCGATTTCGCAATTAAGTTTCGAGTACGGTCGAAAGCTGATGGGTTTAATTGGGCTCTGGTGGCGGTTTATGGTGCCGCGCAGCCTGAGCTCAAACCAGAGTTCTTGGCGGATCTTGTTAGGATTTGCGGCTCTGAGCAGCTCCCAATTTTGGATAGGGGAGATTTTAATATCATTAGGAGGAGAGAGGAAAAGAACAGTGATAACTTCGACGGCAGATGGTCGTTTATGTTTAACACAATCATAGAAAGCTTGGATCTGAGAGAGATAGAGCTTTCGGGTAGAAAATTTACTTGGGCTAATTCTTTGCCAAATCCGATGTTTGAAAAGATGGATCGAGTCTTAGCAAGTGTCGAGTGGGAACATAAATTCCCTTTCGTTATAGTCCAGGCACTTACACGTGGAATTTCTGACCATACGCCTTTATTTCTGGAATTGGGTGAGCCAACCCACATGGGGAACAAAAACTCATTCTCTTTCGAGCTGGCATGGTTTGAACGGGAAGGCTTCTTAGATCTGGTAGCCAGGGAATGGGCTAAGGATGTAGGAGGTAGGACTTCGGTTGAGCGCTGGCAGAATAAGATAAGGCATTTGAGAAGTTTCTTGCGTGGGTGGGCCAAGCATCTTAGTGGGATATATAAGGTCGAGAAGGAAAGGCTTCTTACACTTATTCAGTCCCTAGAATTAAAAGTCGAGTCCACAATTTTGCAAGCCACGGAGCTGCATGCTAAACTAGAAGCGGAGATGAGGTTGAAAGATCTTCTCCGTGAAGATGAATTAAAGTGGGTGTTGCGAGCTAAGGTTCGCAAAGTTGTCCAGGGGGACGCGAACACTCAATTCTTTCACTTTGTTGCTAATGGCAAGCACAGAAAGAAGAGAATCTTTCAGCTTGAACAAGATGAAGGCACGATTGTAGGACAGGATAACCTAAAATTATACATTACCGAATATTACAAGCAGCTGTTTGGGTCTCCAGAGGATAATTGTGTGTCCCTAGATGAGTCTAGGATTGAGGATGTGCGTCAACTCATTGCTGATGACAATGATATTTTGATAGCCCCGTTTTCTGAGAAAGAGGTGTTTGATGCCATTACACAGATGAAAAGCAATAAAGCCCCAGGGACTGATGGATTTCCTGCGGAATTCTATAAAAAGTGTTGGCATATTATTAAAGGGGATTTGTTACCGATGTTCCATGATTTATTCTCTGGACAATTTCAGTTATTTCACTTGAATTTTGGAACAATAACATTGCTTCCTAAGAAAACAAAGGTTGTGAGAATTGAGCAGTTCAGGCCGATCTGTCTTCTCAATGTTAGTTTCAAAATTTTCACCAAGGTGGGGACTAATAGGCTCACACAGATTGCGCATTCTGTGATGCAGCATTCCCAAACTGCTTTCATGCCGGACAGAAACATCCTAGAAGGGGTTGTGGTCTTTCATAAAACGCTCCATGAAATTCCCTCGAAAAAACTAGATGGAGTTGTTTTTAAAGTGGATTTTGAGAAAGTGTGCGATAAAGTCAAATGGTCATTCCTTCAATAGGCCTTGCGTATGAAAGGTTTTGAAAAAGCCTGGCGACGCCAGGTAGAATCTTTCACGCAAAAAGGGAGTGTTGGAATTAAAGTGAATGACGACATAGGTCACTACTTCCAGACACATAAGGGCCTGATACAAGGGGATCCAATGTCTCCTATCTTGTTCAACATCGTAGTTGATATGTTGGCAATTCTGATAGGAAGAGCTAAGGAGGCTGGTCAGGTGGGTGGATTGATGCCTCATCTAGTCGATGGAGGTGTGTCTATCCTACAGTACGCTGATAATACGATCATTTTTATGGAGCATGACTTGGCAAAAGCAAGAAATATGAAGCTGGTGTTGTGCTTATTTGAACAATTGATCGGGTTAAAGATTAACTTTCACAAAAGCGAATTGTTCTGTTTTGGTAGAGCCAATGAGGAACAAGAGGTTTATAGGCAATTGTTTGTATGCGAATTGGGGACTTTTCCTTTTACGTATTTAGGTATACCAATTCACCATCGTAAGCTGACAAACAGGGAATGGAAGTGTATCGAGGATCGCTTTGAAAAGAAACTGAGTTGCTGGAAGGGCAAGCTCATGTCTTACGGAGGCCGATTAATTCTGATTAATTCGGTTCTCATGAGTATGCCTATGTTTCTTTTATCGTTCTTTGAGGTCCCAGTGGGAGTTAAAAAAAGACTGGACTTCTATCGATCCCGATTCTTTTGGCAGAGTGATGAACTAAAAAGAAAGTACAGACTCGTCAAATGGGATATTATCTGTCGACCGAAAGACCAAGGGGGTCTTGGCATTGAGAACCTCGAGGTCAAGAACAGATGTCTTCTTAGCAAGTGGCTGTCGAAGCTATCTATCGAGACTGATGCTACTTGGGCACAGATCCTTCGTAGCAAGTATCTTCAATCCAAAATTTTGTCCTAGGTGACAGCGAGGCCAACTGACTCACCCTTTTGGAAAGGGCTTATGAGAGTCAAATTGGATTTTTTAATAGGACAAAGTTTATTATAGGTAATGGTGCTACCACACGATTCTGGGAGGATACTTGGCTCGGAGAGACCCCTTGCACTTCAATATCCGTCTCTTTATCGCATTGTTCAACGACGTGATGCGGTCGTTGCAACGGTACTTCAATCCACTCCCCTTAATATTCAGTTCAGGAGGACGCTAGCTGGTAATCGTTGGGAAGAGTGGCTCCATCTAGTGAGTAGACTGATGGAGGTTCATCTTTCTCAACAACCCGACAAGTTACGTTGGAAACTTACTAAGTCTGGAGAGTTTACAGTCAAATCAATGTATCTTGATGTTATCAATTCAAGCTTCATTCCTAGTTCCAAATATGTTTGGGTTGTTAAAGTTTCTTTGAAAATTAAAGTGTTTATGTGGTTTGTACATAAACAAGTAATCTTGACCAAGAATAATTTGGTAAAGCGTAACTGGACAGGACCTGCTAGGTGTAGCTTCTGCGATCGGGATGAAACCATCAAACACCTTTTTTTCGAGTGCCCGTTGGCAAAAATCTTATGGCGGTCGGTCCATATTGCTTTTAATATTACTCCTCCGATTTCTGTCAGCACGTTATTTGGAACGTGGCTTAACAGAATAAAGTCAGAAACAGCACGACACATTCGCGTAGGAGCATGTGCTTTATTATGGGCAGTATGGAACTGCAGAAATGATTTGGTTTTTAACAGAGCAACAAATATTCATTTTTTCCAGGTTATCTTCTGAGCCACTGCGTTGATCCGTATGTGGTCGCTACTCACTCCGACGAGGCCTGGGAGCGTTTGGTTACTGGATCTATCCGATGGGAGATGGTAGCACGAGATATCTTCAACCGATTTGGATAACGGTCATGTAATAGGATAGGCAATTAGTTTACCTATCTCTCTTATGCCAGCCGGTTATGACTTCTTTTGGCTAGTTTTGTTTTTGGTCTTTTGGCTCGTTGTGAATTTTTCTTTACTTTCCTTGGAGACTTTAAGACTTTGTTGAACCTATTTTCTTATTTATAAAGTTGGTCGTATACATTGTTCTGATGCAGAGACCGGAGAGTCCCCCTTTTCGAAAAAAAGGGCAGCGGTTCATCCTCATCGGCTCTGGCGAAGGAGTTACGGCGCCGGCTATGGCCTTTGCCCTCCCGTGGAGGGCAAGCAAGTGGTGCTTGGCTGTTGGCCTTGAAGCCTCATCTAGTCGATGGAGGTGTGTCTATCCTACAGTACGCTGATAATACGATCATTTTTATGGAGCATGACTTGGCAAAAGCAAGAAATATGAAGCTGGTGTTGTGCTTATTTGAACAATTGATCGGGTTAAAGATTAACTTTCACAAAAGCGAATTGTTCTGTTTTGGTAGAGCCAATGAGGAACAAGAGGTTTATAGGCAATTGTTTGTATGCGAATTGGGGACTTTTCCTTTTACGTATTTAGGTATACCAATTCACCATCGTAAGCTGACAAACAGGGAATGGAAGTGTATCGAGGATCGCTTTGAAAAGAAACTGAGTTGCTGGAAGGGCAAGCTCATGTCTTACGGAGGCCGATTAATTCTGATTAATTCGGTTCTCATGAGTATGCCTATGTTTCTTTTATCGTTCTTTGAGGTCCCAGTGGGAGTTAAAAAAAGACTGGACTTCTATCGATCCCGATTCTTTTGGCAGAGTGATGAACTAAAAAGAAAGTACAGACTCGTCAAATGGGATATTATCTGTCGACCGAAAGACCAAGGGGGTCTTGGCATTGAGAACCTCGAGGTCAAGAACATATGTCTTCTTAGCAAGTGGCTGTCGAAGCTATCTATCGAGACTGATGCTACTTGAGCACAGATCCTTCGTAGCAAGTATCTTCAATCCAAAATTTTGTTCTAGGTGACAGCGAGGCCAACTGACTCACCCTTTTGGAAAGGGCTTATGAGAGTCAAATTGGCTTTTTTAATAGGACAAAGTTTATTATAGGTAATGGTGCTACCACACGATTCTGGGAGGATACTTGGCTCGGAGAGACCCTTTGCACTTCAATATCCGTCTCTTTATCGCATTGTTCAACGACGTGATGCGGTCGTTGCAACGGTACTTCAATCCACTCCCCTTAATATTCAGTTCAGGAGGACGCTAGCTGGTAATCGTTGGGAAGAGTGGCTCCATCTAGTGAGTAGACTGATGGAGGTTCAGCTTTCTCAACAACCCGACAAGTTACGTTGGAAACTTACTAAGTCTGGAGAGTTTACAGTCAAATCAATGTATCTTGATGTTATCAATTCAAGCTTCATTCCTAGTTCCAAATATGTTTGGGTTGTTAAAGTTTCTTTGAAAATTAAAGTGTTTATGTGGTTTGTACATAAACAAGTAATCTTGACCAAGAATAATTTGGTAAAGCGTAACTGGACAGGACCTGCTAGGTGTAGCTTCTGCGATCGGGATGAAACCATCAAACACTTTTTTTTCGAGTGCCCGTTGGCAAAAGTCTTATGGCGGTCGGTCCATATTGCTTTTAATATTACTCCTCCGATTTCTGTCAGCACGTTATTTGGAACGTGGCTTAACAGAATAAAGTCAGAAACAGCACGACACATTCGCGTAGGAGCATGTGCTTTATTATGGGCAGTATGGAACTGCAGAAATGATTTGGTTTTTAACAGAGCAACAAATATTCATTTTTTCCAGGTTATCTTCTGAGCCACTGCGTTGATCCGTATGTGGTCGCTACTCACTCCGACGAGGCCTGGGAGCGTTTGGTTACTGGATCTATCCGATGGGAGATGGTAGCACGAGATATCTTCAACCGATTTGGATAACGGTCATGTAATAGGATAGGCAATTAGTTTACCTATCTCTCTTATGCCAGCCGGTTATGACTTCTTTTGGCTAGTTTTGTTTTTGGTCTTTTGGCTCGTTGTGAATTTTTCTTTACTTTTCTTGGAGACTTTAAGACTTTGTTGAACCTATTTTCTTATTTATAAAGTTGGTCGTATACATTGTTCTGATGCAGAGACCGGAGAGTTCCCCTTTTCGAAAAAAAAGGGCAGCGGTTCATCCTCATCGGCTCTGGCGAAGGAGTTACGGCGCCGGCTATGGCCTTTGCCCTCCCGTGGAGGGCAAGCAAGTGGTGCTTGGCTGTTGGCCTTGAAGCCTCACCGGTGACCATTACGACAAAGGGCTACCCCGAAGAGTGTTGGCACCTGGAATCTGACGTTTGTGGCTTCGATGCCTTATGGGAGGGCAATGTACGTAGTTTTAGCTTGCAGTCCATCGATCCCTCCCGCTGGCTTCTCCTGAAGTTGGCCAGTGTGCGATGCCGATGCATGCCGGGGCGCCAAGTGACGTCTTCGGCAGTGGCCAGAACATCTCCAAGCGATTTAGCAAAGATTATTATTGGACCTGACTGCTTTTCTTATCCTCAGGCTAAGGTCCTTCTTGTGCAATTATGGGACGTGGTTGTAACTTTCTTTCTTTTGAATCCTCTCTGGTGCTTGGTATTGGCACCGCTTCATAATTAACCGGAAAGCTATATCTCTGGGTCCTTCTCGGCCCATCTATGTTAAGAAAAGAGTCATATAAGTTGATGGGTGTGGCCGAACGAGAACAAAAATAAATACTCCTAGATGGTTGGTAGTCCGGCATAAATAAAGCCTTGCACAAATATCTTCTGTCACCGCTAAAGGGTTCTCCCATTTCAATATTAACAAAATGACCATACAAGAGACTCCCTCATTTCTGTTCCTGACGGTCCGATATCCCCCATTCTCGCTTCAAAGGGAGGGTCGAGTAAGGAAGTTCGGAAAGGTGCGAACATGCCCATGAACAAATAGATGAGTATGGTTTGGATGCCATTGGAGATGCCCTCAGATAGCATGGAATTTTTCTTTCTCCCCTAAACTGTGATCCCTGGCGAGTGCAGCGTTGCAATTTGCAAAGGACGTCTCCATGGAGCCTCTTTTTATTAAAAAATGAAAATATATTTAAGTTTCATTTTTTTTCATTTTTTTCTACAAATACATACGCATGTTATTGAAGTATGTATGAAGTTTCATCAACTGATTCAATTATTTGCATGCTATATAAAAAAAGACAGATATCTGGCCCAAAAATAACAAAGAAAACTCATTTTAACCTATGTATTTGTGTTTTATATGAACATGAGTGTTCATGAAATTTTATACGTGTATACTACAATTATATGTCTATGTGTATATATTTTTTGAGGTGTGGAACTAGTATTTTCGTTCAAAAAAATAAATAAAGAGCTTCATGCATCTCAGTCGCTGCATGCACATACCTGGCAGCTTATAGGCCGGTACGGGCCAAGTATCTCGAAAAGAAGAAAGTCGGGCCCTATCAGCATACCACAGTACAGCCCAGCCCACCACCACGTCAATTCCAACCGCCACACACAGACACACCCGCCTGTTGACCAATTACGTGCTCTGCTCTACTGAGACGAGATCGATCTGCTCGACGAAGCACCATCGCCGCCGGCCGCCGTCCGGGGAGATCAAGGAGAAAGCAAGCATGGTGGAGTGTCAGGGCATTCCGGCGCTGGGGTGGTGGCTGATGCTGGCAGGTGGGCTCCCTCCGCCTCGCCTCCGTCTGGTTCGGCTTCTTCAACATCTGGGCGCTCCGCGTCGCCGTCTTCTCCCGGACGCAGAGTGTGTGCCTGTGCCCCCTCCTTCTCCATCCCCACCTCTCGATTGCTCGATTTCTGACTAGACCCGGGCTGATATGCGCGGCAGAGAATGCAGCACAGCCGCACCCCACTGGATCACTGGGATTTTGTCTGTCAGTGTGCACTGTTCAGAATTGTGGGAGTAAACTGGGGCTGCAGATCTGCCCCATGCCCACCTTCAGTTAAACAAGCTGCTGACATTCTCGATCTGCCGCAGTGTTTACAACTGTCAATATCTGCAGTCCATCGTTCCTTCTGGATCATGTGCATAAGAAGACTTTTTTTTTCTGAGAAAAACAAATCGTACCTACGAGATGATTAACCTTGTTCTCTTACATGCAGTGACCGATGTGCACGGACAAACTGAATCCTAATCTGGACGCTGCTGACCTGCACGCTGTGCTTCCTGTGCGCACTCAACCTGGACAACAGGCCTCTGTACCTAGCCACCTTCCTGTCGTTCGTCTACGCCCTCGGACATTTCCTCACTGAATAACTTGCTAGAAAAAAGTCCATTTTACTATTAATCTTTCAGTTCCCTTCCCCCCTAAACAATCTCAAACCGAGCAAAAAACGTCCCTGGCTGGTTTTGCCCATACCGAATGCTGACGTGGACACAGTCAAAGACGGTATTTGGCCTGCGGATGGGTCCCTCTCAGCTAGACACTCTCATTGACTGTTGGGCCCGGTCAAATATGACACATGGGGCCCACATCTCGGTTGCACGGGGATTAACAAGGGACTAATTTAGCCCTAATTGCATCGTTAACAGAAGGGTACCCACATGTCAATGTCTCATACTAACCCTAGTGATGAAGGGGGCCCACATGTCAATGTCTCAGATTAATAGAAGGGGACCTAAACTAATGATGCCACATCAGCGCGGTCCTTCTCTGAGGTCGCTGGCGTGGAGGGCTTCAGCGGTGGCGCATCGGCGCGGTCGTGCTCCGGTGCAGCCGTGCGCAGAGGAGGCCGGGGCGATGGTCAAGGCGGCTGCGGAGGTCGTGGCCTGCCGTTGACCAGAGGCGGCCGGCCAGGAGTGTGGATGCGGTAGCAAGGGTCGGCCATGGACGTGAAGGTGGCGGCGCCATAGCGATGCAGGCGGCGCGGGGAGGCGAGGGACGACCAGATCCGAGGGTGGCGCCCCCATCTGATCTGGTTCCGACCGGATCCGGACTCCGGCGGCGGTGTGAAGATGGTACGGCGACGGGCTTGTGGCGGCGGAGCGACGTGTACCTGAGAGAGAGATACGAGGGAAGAGAGAGGGAGAGGAAAGAGAAGGGAGGAAGGAGAAGCGGGGCGCTCGGGGTGGCGCCTTGGAACTTCGACAATCACCGGCGTCGGTCGGAGGTGGGGCAGGGTTCGGGTGCGAGGGGGCGATGCTCGAGGAGGTAGGCGACAACAAATCATGGTCCACCTGATGGAGGCCCACCCATAGGTCAAAACCACCATTTGACTGTTGCCACGTCAGCGCCAAGATGAGTTAAAACCATTCAGGGATTGATTTTGCCCGATCTAGGGGCTGAAGGGAACAGAAATAAAGATCGGGAGGTTATGTTGTTATGACCGGCATATTAGGGGCTTAGCCCAGCTAGTTGTGGCCCAGTCTATCTTATCGTTATTAAGGGCTTAGCCCAATTATCTTAGTAGAAGGATTATATAAACTCGTGTAAGGATCCGTTTTGGAATTAAGCAAGAAGCAATCATATTTGCTCGGCTTCCTGGAAGCCGGGAGACCTAACCCTAGCCGCCTCTTTCCCTGCGCCATCTCCCTCTCAGCCGTCGCCTCCTCGGGCATGACGGCACCCAGCCGCCGGCGTCCGCGTGTTCGTCCACAACCAGCTCCCTCCTTCCCCTACAACCTCCGGCCTAAATCCGGTAGAACCCTAGTTTCTACCAGTTTGGTATCAGGTAGCTCAGTTTCGATCATGTCTTCTCCGCCGCCAACCCTGTCGCTTCCGCTGCCGGCCGCCACCACCGCGCCGCTGGCCATCTACACCGTGTCGCTGCCCTGCCCATCCGCACCGCTACCCTCCCCATCCACGCCGCCGATCTCCACCGCCGGCGCCTCCACCGCCCAGATGCCGATGCCCTCCACCGCTCCACCAGCAGTCGTCTACACTCCAGAGGAGGTCACCGGGATCCTCCATGACCTCGTCACAGCCGTCCAGGGGATCCGGCTGTACCTGGCCAGCTCTTATGGGCCGCACCCGGCAGCGCCGGCCACCGCCGCCGCCTCGCCGCCGTGGCTGCCGCCGCACCAGGCGGCCTTTGCCGCGCTCACTGGGCCGCTGCAGCTGCCATCCATCGCCACCACCACCATGCCCTGGCTACAGTGGCAGCCGCCGCTCCTGGCGGCCTCCTCCGCAGCAGCTGTTGCCGTTGCCCGGTGCGACACCGCAGCAGCCGTTGTAGCTGCAGCAGCCACCGCCGGTCAGCTTTGGCCCCGCATCGACCTCGCCAGTGGGAGTTCCACTCCACCAGGTCCGGTTCCCGCCCTCGCCGTCCCCGCTATCGGCCTGGTTGACCGAGTCATCGTCTCAGTCGGTCTACACGGTGGCCTCGGGACCGCCGCACATGCCGTCACAGCAGGCGCAGTACGGCGGGTCCTCTAGCTCCACGGGCCCCCTGTGTTGGCCTTGACGCGCCGCAGTTCCACGGGGGCCCCCTGTGATCACCGACCCGGTGCCGCTGCTCCGCCCGCCGAGCCGTACCCCCACGGCGGCCATACCCAGACGGCGCCGCGCTTCGCCAATCTCGCCTTCGCCACCTACGACGGCACCGGGGACCCCTCAACTGGCTTAATCAGTGTGACCAGTTCTTCCGGGGGCAACGCACGCTCGCATCAGACCGCTCCTGGCTCGCTTCATATCACCTCTGAGGTGCCACACACACTTGGTATTACGCTCTCGAGCAGGATGAGGGCGACATGCCTCCATGGGAGCGTTTTCGCGAGCTCTGCCTCGTTCGCTTCAAGCCACCGATACGCGGGAGCTGGCTGGCGGAGTTGGGCCGTCTCCCCTTCACCTCTACGGTGCAGGACTTCACCGACCGCTTTTAGGCCTTGGCATGCCATGCGCCCGGCGTGACGGCTCGCCAGCGGGCCGAGCTCTTCGTCGGCAGTCTGCCGGATCATATCCGCGTGGACTTGGAGCTGCAGGGACCCCAAGACCTCCAGACGGCCATGTACTACGCTCGAGCGTTCGAGCGCCGCGCGGTGGCCATCCAGCAGGCGTTACTGTCCCGGGCCGCTGGGCCGCCACCCTGGCCGGACGTTCCCGCGCAGGGTCGGCCTACTTAGGCTTCCGCGGCACCCCTCGCCGCGACTGCGACACGGCCGTTCTGCTGGCTCACCACGGCCGAGCTACTCGAGCGTCGCCGCCAAGGTTGTGCTTCAACTGCGACGAGCCCTATGTGCCCGGCCACATCTGCCCGCGGCTCTTCTCCCTGGAGGCTACGGACTACATTGAGAAGGACGCCGCTGCCGCCGGGCTAGGCAACCTGCCCACCCCAGCTGTCGCGGAGGTGTTTGGCGACGGTTGATCACCTCGAGGAGTTCCACAAGCGCTTCCCCGCCTTCCAGCTCGAGGACGAGCTGTTTGTGCAGGCGAGCAGAAATGTTATGACCGGCATATTAGGGGCTTAGCCCAGTTAGTTGTGACCCAGTCTATCTTATTGTTATTAGGGGCTTAGCCCAATTATCTTAGTAGGAGAATTATATAAACTCGTGTAAAGATCCGTTTTGAAATTAAGCAAGAAGCAATAATATTTGCTCGGCTTCCTTAGGGAGTCGGGAGACCTAACCCTAGCCGCCTCCTTCCCTGCGCCATCTCCCTCTCAGCCGCCGCCTCCTTGCGCATGACGGCGCCCAGCCGCCGGCGTCCGCGTGTTCGTCCACGACTAGCTCCCTCCTTCCCCTACAACCTCCGGCCTAGACCCGGTACTTTTTTCTACTTGGTATACAAGACCATGGCCGCAGCAAACCTGAGCACCGTTGGATTGCTTGCAGGTACTGAACCTGGCTCTGAACGCACCATCTGTTTCAGTTTCATGATGTCTGATAAATCCACTCTGTTTTGCTCAGGGACATCGATTGTGTGGATGCTTCCTCAGTGGGGCTCCCATGGTTCCTGCGCCGCCAAGCAAGAGTGACTCATGAGAGATGCGCGCGCGCATCGGTGGCAAGGACACTCGAAGAATTCTTGTGCCAAAAAAAAGAAGGTTCTTGTGCAAGGCCATGCATGGCATCTCTCTGCACTTTCTGTCATGTACTCCTTCCGTTCCTAAATATAAGTCTTTTTCAACATTTCAAATGAAATACAACATACGGATGTATGTAGACATATTTTAGAGTGTAGATTCACTCATTTTGCTCCGTATGTAATCACTTGTTGAAATCTCTAGAAAGACTTATATTTGGGAACGGAGAGAGTAGTATTGTTTTGCTCGAAGCATTCCTTTGTAGTTTCATTGGTGAGAATCCAAACAACGCAAGCTGTAAAAAAACCAATGCGTTCTTGTCATGAATGCAGTGTTTCATCAATTTGTGTCGATCTTCCCTTGTTGGAAGCGGCATCGGCATGTACTCCCACCGTTCCTAAATACTTGTCTTTCTAGAGATTTCAACAAGTGACTACATACGGTGCAAAATGAGTGAATCTACATTTTAAAATATGTCTACATACATCCGTATATTGAGTCCATTTAAAATGCCTAGAAAGACAAGTATTTGGGAACGGAGGGAGTAGAAAGAAAGGAGAAGCTTGTAAAATTTCTGGATGAAGCTTGGCCACTTGTGGGGGTCATGGAAAGGAGAAGCAACAAAATGAACAGTGACAAGATAGTAAAAATTCACCGTTTGTCGCAGATTTGTTTTTTTACCTTCCAAATGAGATCGAGTTTGAGTTAGGATTTTACCCACTTTATTAGTGTCTGTCCTGTTTCAACTTTTTGCAGGCCTTCTCGTATAGCTATCAGATAAGTAAGATCTCAAATGAAACAGGACAGCAAGCTTTCATAGCTCAGTTGGTTAGACCACCCGTTTAGTAAGCGGGAGGTCTTGAGTTCAACTCTCAATGAAAGCAAGTTTTTTACTTCTTTTGGTGCCATATCTGCTGTGGCCCAATCTCACTCTTATTTACTATCTTTTGACAAAAAGATCTACTGGCAACAGTATATAATACTAGGTTCATCTTTCTGCTTTGATTGATTGATACCCATCGCCTGCTTGCCACAATCTTTGCCTTTTTTTCTTCTTCTTCTTCTTTCGAGAAGAGCCACAATCTTTACTTGGTTCACCATCGCTGCATGCACCCATCCGTCCGCTCATCAGGATAGCTAGATGCTTGCATTGACCACATAATTCAGGGCCGCTTTCCCGGCCGGGGATTCCTGTTTTTTGCCTTGCTTGGCTGCAGCAGGAGGAGGGAACTGGAATTTTGCTACGAGGAGCATCAGATCCTGACGCTGCCAGCTGCTTACAGGTTACTGTTGGCCTTGCATATTTTCCTTTCTGATCAAGTCCTTGTGTTATTTCTGCTCTGGCCCATTCCACTCAATACACTTTTCACTATATGCTCGGTCGACATCTTGAACTCTTGATATTTTACCCGATCGAGATCGACGGTAGAACATCAAACGGAGGACGTGGTCGATCCGCATCCGTCATGAACAAAAACTCGCCGTGTTCATGGGTGATCCAAAATGCAAATTGACGTCAGGCATGTTGTGCTGGTGAATGGCATCCTGCTCATTCAACATGCTGAGGCTACCTAGCCGCGCCACCAAGGATGGCCACCAATGCTGCAAAGATGATCAAGTAGCCAGCAGCTGCCACTTGCTCCCACTAGTAAATGGTGGATTGCTAGGGCACTATGTACGGTTAATGGCAGAGGGGATCAAAGGGCAGCTAGATACCTATGGAACCCCACATTGTGCTTGCAACTAACATCTTTTATGTTTCTTCTTTTTGTGTCCTGATCTCTGAAGCACCATTAAAATAAATTCTTAAAACTGTTGCTGCTGCATTTGGGTGCTATGTGTGAGGTGGAAACCAGTGTGTCCTGATCTCTCAAGTACAGTCGAGACTTCTCAAATATCTTAATATTCTGTCCAATACACTATGCTAAATATGTTTTCCCTGCACATATATATCACCTTTTCTGAACGCGGACGAATTTTACGACACAAAAGGAACCGGGCTAGGAGCCCCCTTAGGAACATAGGAACAATGTAGGAATTTTAGAGGATAGGATTCCTATAGGAAAAATACCATTGGTCTCATTTGGAACAAACGAATTACTATCCTACATTCCTTTGAAATTTCTATAAAATGGGGAATTTCCATAGGCATTCTGGAGGAATCCAAACATGAGGTTCTACCTCATGTTTTCTTCAATTTGTGCCTACAGTTCCTGCATTTTTACTGCATGACAGTCAAATGACAGTTTTAAAGTCTTCCTGCGGTTTTGATTCCTAAAGGAAGGAATCCAGGGTACATGACAACCCAATTGCTGGGTTTTTCTTATTCCTATATTTTGAGTTCCCGTGTTCCAAACGGGCCCTTAAAATGTATGAAGACGAAGTAACGGAGTATCTAGTTTAGCACATACTATTTCTCAAAAAAAGCTAGTTTAAGACAGCCTAATTTTCTGAAACAAGATTAAAAACACAAACATCACATTTATTATGTTAATGAAATCAGGGAGTCATCACTTTCATTCAATTTTTTTGTTTTGTTGCGCTAATCAGTTGATCGTTTTTTTACATGCCGGAGTTGATTTCTTGGGATGCGGCATCCGCATTGAAGCGGCGACGCCTGAGAGATTGCGTCCGTCTGTGCCGCCCTCCCGTCCGGTCAAATCGCGGAATCAATGCCGGCTGATGCATGCTCTGGGCCGGCACGAATGCGATGCGGCAAGCGGCGCGGGAGGAAGGCGCATGTTACACCGTGACTGTCAAGAGGCATGTTATCTGATCCCAGTCCATGTGACATATAGTATAGGATGCCACGGTGGCGCTACTGATGATGGATCTATACTTGCAATAGACTGAGTCAACATCCATTGCATTCGTGCACTAACTAATCAATCATTTCCTCAGATCATGCAACATGAGGAGCGTGCCACATCACTTTCGGACCTTTTTCGAGTGGAAATGAACAATCTAGTTGCGACCAAATTAGTCAGAATGTCGTTTAGCAAAGAAACGGAAACAACAAAAGTTGTGGTTGACAAATGCTGAGGTGACTTGGATTTTGTTGTGTTTGCAGCCTCCATATTTGTCTTATTTATGGAAAACACTTATTTATTGGAAGGATTATAAAGCTTTCGTTTCTAAAAAGAAATAGATCAAGCATGTGCAACTTCTAATGCATGTCAGCTAAAAATAAAATCAAACTATGTGGTCTGAAAAAGAAAATCGAATGTTCTTTAGCAAAGAATGGAAACAACAAAAGTTGTGGTTGACAAATGCTGAGGTGAGTTGGATTTTGTTGTGTTTCAAACTTTCAATCCTCCATTTGTCTTGTGTTATTTTAGATCCTACTTGGTTGGGCTAATAAAGTTGCATTTTCTTAAGAAAAAATAAGCAGACTAGGCAACGTGCAATTTCAGTTGTCATGGCAGCTGAGAATTATACCCAAGTATTTGATCAGAAATACATGTACGTGTACGCAGAAACACGGCAAAAAAAAACCTGATACTTCTTTGTCGTCGTAGGAATTTAAACCCTGAATTGAGTCTTGTATATGTTTTAGTGACGTAACAATAATAATTAGGTAATAAAAATAACTATCCAACCCTCTACATGAGAAGATGCAGACAACCAATTATTACAATGCCTCAGTTAATTTGACAAGTCTTACAAAAGAAAATAAAAGTCATACAGCTAGGACACACTGAGACTCGCCACGTAGGTGTCGGACCTTTTTGAGTTGCAGCCAAATTAGTTAAATGTCGTTTAGCTAGAATGGAAACAACAAAGTTGTGGATTTAAAATCCTAAGCTGAATTGTATTTTGTTGTGTTTCAAGTTTCAACCCTCCATCTGTGTCTTGTGTCATTTTGCATTCTACTTTTTTTTAAAAGGATCCACCTCAAGGCTAGTTTCTCATTGATCATAAGCAGGGAGCAGATTGAAAAGTGACAAAGGCGATGATCCGAAGATCAAGGTGTTGGGGAATGTAGCAGAATTTTAAAATTTTCTACGCATCACCAAGATCAATCTATAGAGTCATCTAGCAACGAGGGAGAGAGGAGTGCATCTACATACCCTTGTAGATCACGAGCGGAAGCGTTCAAGAGAACGGGGTTGATGGAGTCGTACTCGACGTGATTCAAATCACCGATGACTTAGTGCCGAATGGACGGCACCTCCGCGTTCAACACACGTACGGTTGGAAGACGTCTCCTCCTTCTTGATCCATCAAGGGGGAAGGAGAGGTTGATGAAGATCCAGCAGCACGACGGCGTGGTGGTGGAAGCAACGGTGATCTCGGCAGGGCTTCACCAAGCGTTGGGAGACGGAGGAGTGTCACGGGAGGGAGAGGGAGAGGCCAGGGGCTTGAGGTCCGCATCCCTCCCTTCCCCCCACTATATATAGGGTGCCTAGGGGGGCGCCGGCCCTAGGAGATCCAATCTCCTAGGGGGGCGGCGGCCAAGGGGGGTGCCTTGCCCCCCAAGGCAAGGGTGGCGCCCCCACCCCTAGGGTTTCTAACCCTAGGCGCAGGGGAGGCCCAAGGGGGGGGGGGGGCGCACCAGCCCACTAGGGGCTGGTTCCCCTCCCACTTCAGCCCATGGGGCCCTCCGGGATAGGTGGCCCCACCCGATGGACCCCCGGGACCCTTCCGGTGGCCCCGGTTCAATACCGGTGACCCCCGAAACCTTCCCGATGGCCGAAACTGGACTTCCTATATATAAATATTTACCTCCGAACCATTCCGGAACTCCTCGTGACGCCCGGGATCTCATCAGGGACTCCGAACAACTTTCGGGTTACCGTGTGCTAATATCTCTACAACCCTAGCGTCACCGAACCTTAAGTGTGTAGACCCTACGGGTTCGGGAGACATGCAGACATGACTGAGAAGCCTCTCCGGTCAATAACCAACAGCGGGATCTGGATACCCATGTTGGCTCCCACATGCTCCACGATGATCTCATCGGATGAACCACGATGTCGGGGATTCAATCAATCCGTATACAATTCCCTTTGTCAATCGGTACGTTACTTGCCCGAGACTCGATCGTCGGTATCCCAATACCTTGTTCAGTCTCGTTACCGGCAAGTCACTTTACTCGTACCGTAACGCATGATCCTGTGATCAACCACTTGATCACATTGAGCTCATTATGATGATGCATTACCGAGTGGGCCCAGAGATACCTCTCCGTCATACGGAGTGACAAATCCCAGTCTCGATTCGTGCTAACCCAACAAACACTTTCGGAGATACCTGTAATGTACCTTTATAGCCACCCAGTTACATTGTGACGTTTGGCACACCCAAGGCATTCCTACGGTATCCGGGAGTTGCACAATCTCATGGTCTAAGGAAATGATACTTGACATTCAGAAAAGCTACAGCAAACGAACTACACGATCTTTGAGCTAAGCTTAGGATTGAGTCTTGTCCATCACATCATTCTCCTAATGATGTGATCCCGTTATCAATGACATCCAATGTCCATAGTCAGGAAACCATGACTATCTTTTGATCAACGAGCTAGTCAACTAGAGGCTCACTAGGGACGTGTTGTGGTCTATGTATTCACACATGTATTACGATTTCCGGATAACACAATTATAACATGAACAATAGACAATTATCATGAACAAAGAAATATAATAATAACCATTTTATTATTGCCTCTAGGGCATATTTCTAACAGTCTCCCACTTGCACTAGAGTCAATATTCTAGTTATATTGTGATGAATCGAACACCCATGCAGTTCTGGTGTTGATCATGTTTTTCTCTAGGGAGAGGTTTAGTCAACGGATCTGCTACATTCAGGTCCGTATGTACTTTAAAAATCTCTATGTCTCCATTTTGAACACTTTCACGAATGGAGTTGAAGCGACGCTTGATATGCCTGGTCTTCCTGTGAAACCTGGGCTCCTTGGCAAGGGCAATAGCTCCAGTATTGTCACAGAAGAGAGTCATCGGGCCCGACGCATTGGGTATGACTCCTAGGTCGGTAATGAACTCCTTCACCCAGACTGCTTCTTGTGCTGCCTCCGAGGCTGCCATGTACTCCGCTTGACATGTAGATCCCGCCACAACGCTTTGCTTGCAACTGCACCAGCTTACTGCCCCACCATTCAAAATATACACGTATCCGGTTTGTGACTTAGAGTCATCCAGATCTGTGTCGAAGCTAGCATCGACGTAACCCTTTACGACGAGCTCTTCGTCACCTCCATAAACAAGAAACATTTCCTTAGTCCTTTTTAGGTACTTCAGGATATTCTTGACCGCTGTCCAGTGTTCCATGCCGGGATTACTTTGGTACCTTCCTACCAAACTTACGGCAAGGTTTACATCAGGTCTGGTACACAGCATAGCATACATGATAGACCCTATGGCCGAGGCATAGGGGACGACACTCATCTTTTCTCTATCTTCTGCTGTGGTCGGGCATTGGTCCATGCTCAATCTCGTACCTTGCAATACAGGCAAGAACCCCTTCTTTGACTGATCCATTTTGAACTTCTTCAATATCTTGTCAAGGTACGTACTCTGTGAAAGACCAATGAGGCGTCTCGATCTATCTCTATAGATCTTGATGCCTAATATATAAGCAGTTTCTCCAAGGTCCTTCATTGAAAAACACTTGTTCAAGTAGGCCTTTATGCTTTCCAAGAATTCTATATCATTTCCCATCAATAGTATGTCATCCACATACAATATGAGAAATTCTACAGAGCTCCCACTCACTTTCTTGTAAATGCAGGCTTCTCCATAAGTCTGCATAAACCCAAACGCTTTGATCATCTCATCAAAGCGAATGTTCCAACTCCGAGATGCTTGCACCAGCCCATAAATCGAGCGTTGGAGCTTGCAGACCTTGTCAGCATTCTTAGGATCGACAAAACCTTCCAGCTGCATCATATACAATTCTTCCTTAAGGAAACCATTAAGGAATGCCGTTTTGACGTCCATTTGCCATATCTCATAATCATAGAATGCGGCAATTGCTAACATGATTCGGACGGACTTTAGCTTCGCTACGGGTGAGAAAGTCTCATCGTAGTCAACCCCTTGAACTTGTCGATAACCCTTAGCGACAAGCCGAGCTTTATAGATGGTCACATTACCATCCGCGTCTGTCTTCTTCTTAAAGATCCATTTATTTTCTATGGCTCGCCAATCAACGGGCAAGTCAGTCAAAGTCCATACTTCGTTTTCATACATGGATCCTATCTCGGATTTCATGGCTTCCAGCCATTTGTCGGAATCCGGGCCCGCCATCGCTTCTTCATAGTTCGAAGGTTCATCGTTGTCTAACAACATGATTTCCAAGATAGGGTTGCCGTACCACTCTGGTGCGGAACATGTCCTTGTGGACCTACGAAGTTCAGTAGCAACTTGATCTGAAGTTTCATGATCATCATCAACAACTTCCTCTCTAGTCGGTGCAGGCACCTCAGGAACATTTTCTTGAGCTGCGCCACTTACCGGTACAAGAGGTAATACTTCATCAAGTTCTACCTTCCTCCCACTTATTTCTTTCGAGAGAAACTCTTTCTCTAGAAAGGACCCATTCTTGGCAACAAAGATCTTGCCTTCGGATCTGAGGTAGAAGGTATACCCAACAGTTTCTTTAGGGTATCCTATGAAGACGCATTTTTCTGACTTGGGTTCGAGCTTTTCAGGTTGAAGTTTCTTGACATAAGCATCGCATCCCCAAACTTTTAGAAACGACAGCTTAGGTTTCTTCCCAAACCATAATTCATACGGTGTCGTCTCAACGGATTTCGACGGAGCCCTATTTAAAGTGAATGCGGCACTCTCTAAAGCATAGCCCCAAAATGATAGCGGTAAATCGGTAAGAGACATCATAGATCGCACCAGATCTAATAGAGTGCGATTACGACGTTCAGACACACCATTACGCTGAGGTGTTCCAGGCGGCGTGAGTTGTGAAACTATTCCACATTTTCTTAAGTGTGTGCCAAATTCGTGACTCAAGTATTCTCCCCCACGATCTGATCGCAAGAACTTGATTTTCCTGTCACGTTGATTCTCAATCTCACTCTAAAATTCCTTGAACTTTTCAAAGGTCTCAGACTTGTGTTTCATTAAGTAGACATACCCATATCTACTCAAGTCATCAGTGAGGGTGAGAACATAACGATAGCCACCGCGAGCCTCAACGCTCATTGGACCGCACACATCAGTATGTATGACTTCCGATAAGTTGGTTGCTCGCTCCATTGTTCCTGAGAACGGAGTCTTGGTCATTTTACCCACGAGGCATGGTTCGCACGTGTCAAATGATTCGTAATCAAGAGACTCTAAAAGTCCATCTGCATGGAGCTTCTTCATGCGTTTGACACCTACGTGACCAAGGCGGCAGTGCCACAAGTATGTGGGACTATCATTATCAACCTTACATCTTTTGGTATTCACATTATGAACATGTGTAGCATTACGCTCGAGATTCATTAAGAATAAACCATTCACCATCAGAGCATGACCATAAAACATATCTCTCATATAAATAGAACAACCATTATTCTCGGATTTAAATGAGTAGCCATCTCGTATTAAACGAGATCCTGATACAATGTTCATGCTCAAAGCTGGCACTAAATAACAATTATTGAGGTTTAAAACTAATCCCGTAGGTAAATGTAGAGGTAGTGTGCCGACGGCGATCACATCGACCTTGGAACCATTCCCGACGCGCATCGTCGCCTCGTCCTTCGCCAGTCTCCGCTTATTCTGCAGCTCCTGCTTTGAGTTACAAATGTGAGCAACCGCACCGGTATCAAATACCCAGGAGCTACTACGAGTACTGGTAAGGTACACATCAATTACATGTATATCACATATACCTTTAGTGTTGCCGGCCTTCTTATCCGCTAAGTATTTGGGGCAGTTTCGCTTCCAGTGACCACTTCCCTTGCAATAAAAACACCCAGTCTCAGGCTTGGGTCCATTCTTTGGCTTCTTCCCGGCAGCTTGCTTACCGGGCGCGGCAACTCCCTTGCTGTCCTTCTTGAAGTTCTTCTTACCCTTGCCTTTCTTGAACTTAGTGGTTTTATTCACCATCAACACTTGATGTTCCTTTTTGACTTCTACCTCTGCTGATTTCAGCATTGCAAATACTTCAGGAATGGTCTTTTCCATCCCCTGCATATTGAAGTTCATCACAAAGCTCTTGTAGCTCGGTGGAAGCGACTGAAGGATTCTGTCAATGACCGCGTCATCCGGGAGATTAACTCCCAGCTGAGTCAAGCGGTTATGCAAACCAGACATTTTGAGTATGTGCTCACTGACAGAACTATTTTCCTCCATCTTACAGCTGAAGAACTTGTCAGAGACTTCATATCTCCCGACCCGGGCATGAGCTTGAAAAACCATTTTCAGCTCTTCGAACATCTCATATGCTCCGTGTCTCTCAAAACGCTTTTGGAGCCCCGGTTCTAAGATGTAAAGCATGCCTCACTGAACGAGGGAGTAATCATCAGCACGTGTCTGCCAAGCGTTCATTGAAGGAAATATGCCCTAGAGGCAATAATAAAGTTATTATTTATTTCCTTATAATCATGATAAATGTTTATTATTCATGCTAGAATTGTATTTTCCGGAAACATAATACATGTGTGAATACATAGACAAACAGAGTGTCACTAGTATGCCTCTACTTGACTAGCTCGTTAATCAAAGATGGTTATGTTTCCTAACCATGAACAATGAGTTGTTATTTGATTAACGAGGTCACATCATTAGTAGAATGATCTGATTGACATGACCCATTCCATTAGCTTAGCACCTGATCGTTTAGTATGTTGCTATTGCTTTCTTCATGACTTATACATGTTCCTACGACTATGAGATTATGCAACTCCCGTTTACCGGAGGAACACTTTGGGTACTACCAAACGTCACAACGTAACTGGGTGATTATAAAGGAGTACTACAGGTGTCTCCAATAGTCGATGTTGGGTTGGCGTATTTCGAGATTAGGATTTGTCACTCCGATTGTCGGAGAGGTATCTCTGGGCCCTCTCGGTAATACACATCACATAAGCCTTGCAAGCATTACAACTAATATGTTAGTTGTGAGATGATGTATTACGGAACGAGTAAAGAGACTTGCCGGTAACGAGATTGAACTAGGTATTGGATACCGACGATCGAATCTCGGGCAAGTAACATACCGATGACAAAGGGAACAACGTATGTTGTTATGCGGTCTGACCGATAAAAGATCTTCGTAGAATATGTAGGAGCCAATATGGGCATCCAGGTCCCGCTATTGGTTATTGACCGGAGACGTGTCTTGGTCATGTCTACATTGTTCTCGAACCCGTAGGGTCCGCACGCTTAAGGTTACGATGACAGTTATATTATGAGTTTATGCATTTTGATGTACCGAAGGTTGTTCGGAGTCCCGGATGTGATCACGGACATGACGAGGAGTCTCGAAATGGTCGAGACGTAAAGATTGATATATTGGAAGCCTATGTTTGGACATCGGAAGTGTTCCAGGTGAAATCGGGATTTTACCGGGTTACCGGGAGGTTACCGGAACCCCCCGGGAGCCATATGGGCCATCATGGGCCTTAGTGGAAAGGAGAAAGGGGCAGCCCAAGGTGGCTGCGCCTCTTTCCCCTCCCCTAGTCCTATTAGGACTAGGAGAAGGTGGCCGGCCCCCCTCTCTCCCTTCCCCTCCGAGGAATCCTAGTTGGACTAGGATTGGGGGGAGGAATCCTACTCCCAGAGGGAGTAGGACTCTCCTGCGCCTCCCTCTTTGGCCGGCCAGCCTCCCCTCCTCTCCTCCTTTATATACGGAGGCAGGGGCACCTCTAAACACACAAGTTGACACAAGTTGATCCACGTGATCGATTCCTTAGCCGTGTGCGGTGCCCCCTGCCACCATATTCCTCGATAATACTGTAGCGGAGTTTAGGCGAAGCCCTGCTGCTGTAGTTCATCAAAATCGTCACCACGCCGTCGTGCTGACGAAACTCTTCCCCGACACTTTGCTGGATCGAAGTCCGGGGATCATCATCGAGCTGAACGTGTGCTCGAACTCGAAGGTGCCGTAGTTTCGGTGCTTGATCGGTTGGATCGTGAAGACGTACGACTACTTCCTCTACATCGTGTCATTGCTTCCGCAGTCGGTCTGCGTTGGGTACGTAGACAACACTCTCCTCTCGTTGCTATGCATCACATGATCCTGTGTGCGCGTAGGAAATTTTTTGAAATTACTACGAAACCCAACAGTGGCATCCGAGCCTAGGTTAATGATGTTGATGTTATATGCACGAGTAGAACACAAGTGAGTTGTGGACGATACAAGTCATACTGCCTACCAGCATGTCATATTTTGGTTCAGCGGTATTGTTGGACGAGACGACCCGGACCAACCTTACGCGTACGCTTACGCGAGACCGGTTCCCTCGACGTGCTTTGCACAGAGATGGCTTGCGGGCGACTGCCTCTCCAACTTTAGTTGAACCAAGTATGGCTACGCCCGGTCCTTGCGAAGGTTAAAACGGAGTCTATTTGACAAACTATCGTTGTGGTTTTGATGCGTAGGTGAGATTGGTTCTTTCTTAAGCCCGTAGCAGCCACGTAAAACATGCAACAACAAAGTAGAGGACGTCTAACTTGTTTTTGCAGGGCATGTTGTGATGTGATATGGTCAAGGCATGATGCTGAATTTTATTGTATGAGATGATCATGTTTTGTAACCAAGTTATCGGCAACTGGCAGGAGCCATATGGTTGTCGCTTTATTGTATGCAATGCAATCGCGATGTAATGCTTTACTTTATTACTAAACGGTAGTGATAGTCGTGGAAGCATAAGATTGGCGAGACGACAACGATGCTACGATGGAGATCAAGGTGTCGCGCCGGTGACGATGGTGATCATGACGGTGCTTCGGAGATGGAGATCACAAGCACAAGATAATGATGGCCATATCATATCACTTATATTGATTGCATGTGATGTTTATCTTTTTATGCATCTTATCTTGCCTTGATTGACGGTAGCATTATAAGATGATCTCTCACTAAATTATCAAGAAGTGTTCTCCCTGAGTATGCACCGTTGCAAAAGTTCTTCGTGCTGAGACACCACGTGATGATCGGGTGTGATAGGCTCTACGTTCAAATACAACGGGTGCAAAACAGTTGCGCACGCAGAATACTCAGGTTAAACTTGACGAGCCTAGCATATGCAGATATGGCCTCGGAACACGGAGACCGAAAGGTCGAGCGTGAATCATATAGTAGATATGATCAACATAATGATGTTCACCGATGAAACTACTCCATCTCACGTGATGATCGGACATGGTTTAGTTGATTTGGATCACGTGATCACTTAGAGGATTAGAGGGATGTCTATCTAAGTGGGAGTTCTTTAATAATATGATTAATTGAACTTAAAATTTATCATGAACTTAGTCACTGATAGTATCTTGCTTGTTTATGTTGATTGTAGATAGATGGCTCGTGCTGTTGTTCCGTTAAATTTTAATGCGTTCCTTGAGAAAGCAAAGTTGAAAGATGATGGTAGCAATTACACGGACTGGGTCCGTAACTTGAGGATTATCCTCATTGCTGCACAGAAGAATTACGTCCTGGAAGCACCGCTGGGTGCCAGGCCTGCTGCTGGAGCAACGCCAGATGTTATGAACGTCTGGCAGAGCAAAGCTGATGACTACTCGATAGTTCAGTGTGCCATGCTTTACGGCTTAGAATCGGGACTTCAACGACGTTTTGAACGTCATGGAGCATATGAGATGTTCCAGGAGTTGAAGTTAATATTTCAAGCAAATGCCCGGATTGAGAGATATGAAGTCTCCAATAAGTTCTATAGCTACAAGATGGAAGAGAACAGTTCTGTCAGTGAGCATATACTCAAAATGTCTGGGTATAATAATCACTTGATTCAATTGGGAGTTAATCTTCCAGATGATTGCGTCATTGACAGAATTCTCCAATCACTGCCACCAAGCTACAAGAGCTTCGTGATGAACTATAATATGCAAGGGATGAACAAGACTATTCCCGAGCTCTTCGCAATGCTAAAAGCTGCGGAGGTAGAAATCAAGAAGGAGCATCAAGTGTTGATGGTTAACAAGACCACTAGTTTCAAGAAAAAGGGCAAAGGGAAGAAAAAGGGGAACTTCAAAAAGAACGGCAAGCAAGTTGCTGCTCAAGAGAAGAAACCCAAGTCTAGACCTAAGCCTGAAACTGAGTGCTTCTACTGCAAGCAGACTGGTCACTGGAAACGGAACTGCCCCAAGTATTTGGCGGATAAGAAGGATGGCAAGGTGAACAAAGGTATATGTGATATACATGTTATTGATGTGTACCTTACCAATGCTCGCAGTAGCACCTGGGTATTTGATACTGGTTCTGTTGCTAATATTTGCAACTCGAAACAGGGACTACAGAATAAGCGGGCACTGGCAAAGGACGAGGTGACGATGCGCGTGGGAAACGGTTCCAAAGTCGATGTGATCGCGGTCGGCACGCTACCTCTACATCTACCTTCGGGATTAATATTAGACCTAAATAATTGTTATTTGGTGCCAGCGTTGAGCATGAACATTATATCTGGATCTTGTTTAATGCGAGACGGTTATTCATTTAAATCAGAGAATAATGGTTGTTCTATTTATATGAGTAATATCTTTTATGGTCATGCACCCTTGAAGAGTGGTCTATTCTTACTAAATCTCGATAGTAGTAATACACATATTCATAATGTTGAAACCAAAAGATACAGAGTTGATAATGAAAGTGCAACTTATTTGTGGCACTGTCGTTTAGGTCATATCGGTGTAAAACGCATGAAGAAACTCCATACTAATGGACTTTTGGAACCACTTGATTATGAATCACTTGGTACTTGCGAACCGTGCCTCATGGGCAAAATGACTAAAACACCGTTCTCCGGTACTATGGAGAGAGCAACAGATTTGTTGGAAATCATACATACCGATGTATGTGGTCCGATGAATATTGAGGCTCGTGGCGGATATCGTTATTTTCTCACCTTCACAGATGATTTGAGCAGATATGGAAATATCTACTTAATGAAGCATAAGTCTGAAACATTTGAAAAGTTCAAAGAATTTCAGAGTGAAGTTGAAAATCATCGTAACAAGAAAATAAAGTTTCTACGATCTGATCGTGGAGGAGAATATTTGAGTTACGAGTTTGGTGTACATTTGAAAAACTGTGGAATAGTTTCGCAACTCACGCCCCCCGGAACACCACAGCGTAATGGTGTGTCCGAACGTCGTAATCGTACTTTACTAGATATGGTGCGATCTATGATGTCTCTTACAGATTTACCGCTATCATTTTGGGGATATGCTTTAGAGACGGCCGCATTCACGTTAAATAGGGCACCATCAAAATCCGTTGAGACGACGCCTTATGAACTATGGTTTGGCAAGAAACCAAAGTTGTCGTTTCTTAAAGTTTGGGGCTGCGATGCTTATGTGAAAAAGCTTCAACCTGATAAGCTCGAACCCAAATTGGAGAAATGTGTATTCATAGGATACCCAAAGGAAACTGTTGGGTACACCTTCTATCACAGATCCGAAGGCAAAACATTTGTTGCTAAGAATGGATCATTTCTAGAGAAGGAGTTTCTCTCGAAAGAAGTGAGTGGGAGGAAAGTAGAACTTGACGAGGTAACTGTACCTGCTCCCTTACTGGAAAGTAGTTCATCACAGAAAACTGTTTCAGTGACACCTACACCAGTTAGTGAGGAAGCCAATGATAATGATCATGAAACTTCAGATCAAGATACTACTGAACTTCGTAGATCAACCAGAGTAAGATCCGCACCAGAGTGGTACGGTAATCCTGTTCTGGAGGTCATGCTACTAGATCATGATGAACCTACGAACTATGAAGAAGCGATGGTGAGCCCAGATTCCGCAAAGTGGCTAGAAGCCATGAAATCTGAGATGGGATCCATGTATGAGAACAAAGTATGGACTTTGGTTGACTTGCCCGATGATCGGCAAGCGATTGAGAATAAATGGATTTTTAAGAAGAAAACTGACGCTGATGGTAATGTTACTGTCTACAAAGCTCGACTTGTCGCAAAAGGTTTTCGGCAAGTTCAAGGAATTGACTACGATGAGACCTTCTCACCCGTAGCGATGCTTAAGTCCGTCCGAATCATGTTAGCAATTGCCGCATTTTATGATTATGAAATTTGGCAAATGGATGTCAAAACTGCATTCCTGAATGGATTCCTGGAAGAAGAGTTGTATATGATGCAACCAGAAGGTTTTGTCGATCCAAAGGGAGCTAACAAAGTGTGCAAGCTCCAGCGATCCATTTATGGACTAGTGCAAGCCTCTCGGAGTTGGAATAAACGTTTTGATAGTGTGATCAAAGCATTTGGTTTTATACAGACTTTTGGAGAAGCCTGTATTTACAAGAAAGTGAGTGGGAGCTCTGTAGCATTTCTGATATTATATGTGGATGACATATTACTGATTGGAAATGATATAGAATTTCTGGATAGCATAAAGGGATACTTGAATAAAAGTTTTTCAATGAAAGACCTCGGTGAAGCTGCTTACATATTAGGCATTAAGATCTATTGAGACAGATCAAGACGCTTAATTGGACTTTCACAAAGCACATACCTTGACAAAATTTTGAAGAAATTCAAAATGGATCAAGCAAAGAAAGGGTTCTTGCCTGTGTTACAAGGTGTGAAATTGAGTAAGACTCAATGCCCGACCACTGCAGAAGATAGAGAGAATATGAAAGATGTTCCCTATGCATCAGCCATAGGCTCTATCATGTATGCAATGCTGTGTACCAGACCTGATGTGTGCCTTGCTATAAGTTTAGCAGGGAGGTACCAAAGTAATCCAGGAATGGATCACTGGACAGCGGTCAAGAACATCCTGAAATACCTGAAAAGGACTAAGGATATGTTTCTCGTATATGGAAGTGACAAAGAGCTCATCGTAAAAGGTTACGTTGATGCAAGCTTTGACACTGATCCGGACGATTCTAAATCGCAAACCGGATACGTGTTTACATTAGACGGTGGAGCTGTCAGTTGGTGCAGTTCTAAACAAAGCGTCGTAGCGGGATCTACATGTGAAGCGGAATACATAGCTGCTTCGGAAGCAGCAAATGAAGGAGTCTGGATGAAGGAGTTCATATCCGATCTAGGTGTCATACCTAGTGCATCGGGTCCAATGAAAATCTTTTGTGACAATACTGGTGCAATTGCCTTGGCAAAGGAATCCAGATTTCACAAAAGGACCAAACACATCAAGAGACGCTTCAACTCCATCCGGGATCTAGTCCAGGTGGGAGACATAGAGATTTGCAAGATACTTACGGATCTGAATATTGCAGACCCGTTGACTAAGACTCTTCCACGAGCAAAACATGATCAACACCAAAGCTCCATGGGTGTTAGATTCATTACAGTGTAATCTAGATTATTGACTCTAGTGCAAGTGGGAGACTGAAGGAAATATGCCCTAGAGGCAATAATAAAGTTATTATTTATTTCCTTATAATCATGATAAATGTTTATTATTCATGCTAGAATTGTATTTTCCGGAAACATAATACATGTGTGAATACATAGACAAACAGAGTGTCACTAGTATGCCTCTACTTGACTAGCTCGTTAATCAAAGATGGTTATGTTTCCTAACCATGAACAATGAGTTGTTATTTGATTAACGAGGTCACATCATTAGTAGAATGATCTGATTGACATGACCCATTCCATTAGCTTAGCACCTGATCGTTTAGTATGTTGCTATTGCTTTCTTCATGACTTATACATGTTCCTACGACTATGACATTATGCAACTCCCGTTTACCGGAGGAACACTTTGGGTACTACCAAACGTCACAACTTAAATGGGTGATTATAAAGGAGTACTACAGGTGTCTCCAATGGTCGATGTTGGGTTGGCGTATTTCGAGATTAGGATTTGTCACTCCGATTGTCGGAGAGGTATCTCTGGGCCCTCTCGGTAATACACATCACATAAGCCTTGCAAGCATTACAACTAATATGTTAGTTGTGAGATGATGTATTACGGAACGAGTAAAGAGACTTGCCGTTAACGAGATTGAACTAGGTATTGGATACCGACGATCGAATCTCGGGCAAGTAACATACCGATGACAAAGGGAACAACGTATGTTGTTATGCGGTCTGACCGATAAAGATCTTCGTAGAATATGTAGGAGCCAATATGGGCATCCAGGTCCCGCTATTGGTTATTGACCAGAGACATGTCTCGGTCATGTCTACATTGTTCTCGAACCCGTAGGGTCCGCACGCTTAAGGTTACGATGGCAGTTATATTATGAGTTTATGCATTTTGATGTACCGAAGGTTGTTCGGAGTCCCGGATGTGATCACGGACATGACGAGGAGTCTCGAAATGGTCGAGACGTAAAGATTGATATATTGGGAGCCTATGTTTGGACGTCGGAAGTGTTCCGGGTGAAATCGGGATTTTACCGGGTTACCGGGAGGTTACCGGAACCCCCCGGGAGCCATATGGGCCATCATGGGCCTTAGTGGAAAGGAGAAAGGGGCAGCCCAAGGTGGCTGCGCCTCTTTCCCCTCCCCTAGTCCTATTAGGACTAGGAGAAGGTGGCCGGCCCCCCTCTCTCCCTTCCCCTCCGAGGAATCCTAGTTGGACTAGGATTGGGGGGAGGAATCCTACTCCCAGAGGGAGTAGGACTCTCCTGCGCCTCCCTCTTTGGCCGGCCAGCCTCCCCTCCTCTCCTCCTTTATATACGGAGGCAGGGGCACCTCTAAACACACAAGTTGACACAAGTTGATCCACGTGATCGATTCCTTAGCCGTGTGCGGTGCCCCCTGCCACCATATTCCTCGATAATACTGTAGCGGAGTTTAGGCGAAGCCCTGCTGCTGTAGTTCATCAAAATCGTCACCACGCCGTCGTGCTGACGAAACTCTTCCCCGACACTTTGCTGGATCGAAGTCCGGGGATCGTCATCGAGCTGAACGTGTGCTCGAACTCGAAGGTGCCGTAGTTTCGGTGCTTGATCGGTTGGATCGTGAAGACGTACGACTACTTCCTCTACGTCGTGTCATTGCTTCCGCAGTCGGTCTGCGTTGGGTACGTAGACAACACTCTCCTCTCGTTGCTATGCATCACATGATCCTGTGTGCGCGTAGGAAATTTTTTGAAATTACTACGAAACCCAACAGTGGCATCCGAGCCTAGGTTAATGATGTTGATGTTATATGCACGAGTAGAACACAAGTGAGTTGTGGACGATACAAGTCATACTGCCTACCAGCATGTCATATTTTGGTTCAGCGGTATTGTTGGACGAGACGACCCGGACCAACCTTACGCGTACGCTTACGCGAGACCGGTTCCCTCGACGTGCTTTGCACAGAGATGGCTTGCGGGCGACTGCCTCTCCAACTTTAGTTGAACCAAGTATGGCTACGCCCGGTCCTTGCGAAGGTTAAAACGGAGTCTATTTGACAAAATATCGTTGTGGTTTTGATGCGTAGGTGAGATTGGTTCTTACTTAAGCCCGTAGCAGCCACGTAAAACATGCAACAACAAAGTAGAGGACGTCTAACTTGTTTTTGCAGGGCATGTTGTGATGTGATATGGTCAAGGCATGATGCTGAATTTTATTGTATGAGATGATCATGTTTTGTAACCAAGTTATCGGCAACTGGCAGGAGCCATATGGTTGTCGCTTTATTGTATGCAATGCAATCGCGATGTAATGCTTTACTTTATTACTAAACGTTGGTGATAGTCGTGGAAGCATAAGATTGGCGAGACGACAACGATGCTACGATGGAGATCAAGGTGTCGCGCCGGTGACGATGGTGATCATGACGGTGCTTCGGAGATGGAGATCACAAGCACAAGATAATGATGGCCATATCATATCACTTATATTGATTGCATGTGATGTTTATCTTTTTATGCATCTTATCTTGCTTTGATTGACGGTAGCATTATAAGATGATCTCTCACTAAATTATCAAGAAGTGTTCTCCCTGAGTATGCACCGTTGCAAAAGTTCTTCGTGCTGAGACACCACGTGATGATCGGGTGTGATAGGCTCTACGTTCAAATACAACGGGTGCAAAACAGTTGCCCACGCAGAATACTCAGGTTAAACTTGACGAGCCTAGCATATGCAGATATGGCCTCGGAACACGGAGACCGAAAGGTCGAGCGTGAATCATATAGTAGATATGATCAACATAATGATGTTCACCGATGAAACTACTCCATCTCACGTGATGATCGGACATGGTTTAGTTGATTTGGATCACGTGATCACTTAGAGGATTAGAGGGATGTCTATCTAAGTGGGAGTTCTTTAATAATATGATTAATTGAACTTAAAATTTATCATGAACTTAGTCCCTGATAGTATCTTGCTTGTTTATGTTGATTGTAGATAGATGGCTCGTGCTGTTGTTCCGTTAAATTTTAATGCGTTCCTTGAGAAAGCAAAGTTGAAAGATGATGGTAGCAATTACACGGACTGGGTCCGTAACTTGAGGATTATCCTCATTGCTGCACAGAAGAATTACGTCCTGGAAGCACCGCTGGGTGCCAGGCCTGCTGCTGGAGCAACGCCAGATGTTATGAACGTCTGGCAGAGCAAAGCTGATGACTACTCGATAGTTCAGTGTGCCATGCTTTACGGCTTAGAATCGGGACTTCAACGACGTTTTGAACGTCATGGAGCATATGAGATATTCCAGGAGTTGAAGTTAATATTTCAAGCAAATGCCCGGATTGAGAGATATGAAGTCTCCAATAAGTTCTATAGCTGCAAGATGGAAGAGAACAGTTCTGTCAGTGAGCATATACTCAAAATGTCTGGGTATAATAATCACTTGATTCAATTGGGAGTTAATCTTCCAGATGATTGCGTCATTGACAGAATTCTCCAATCACTGCCACCAAGCTACAAGAGCTTCGTGATGAACTATAATATGCAAGGGATGAACAAGACTATTCCCGAGCTCTTCGCAATGCTAAAAGCTGCGGAGGTAGAAATCAAGAAGGAGCATCAAGTGTTGATGGTTAACAAGACCACTAGTTTCAAGAAAAAGGGCAAAGGGAAGAAAAAGGGGAACTTCAAAAAGAACGACAAGCAAGTTGCTGCTCAAGAGAAGAAACCCAAGTCTAGACCTAATCCTGAAACTGAGTGCTTCTACTGCAAGCAGACTGGTCACTGGAAGCGGAACTGCCCCAAGTATTTGGCGGATAAGAAGGATGGCAAGGTGAACAAAGGTATATGTGATATACATGTTATTGATGTGTACCTTACCAATGCTCGCAGTAGCACCTGGGTATTTGATACTGGTTCTGTTGCTAATATTTGCAACTCGAAATAGGGACTACAGAATAAGCGGGCACTGGCAAAGGACGAGGTGACGATGCGCGTGGGAAACGGTTCCAAAGTCGATGTGATCGCGGTCGGCACGCTACCTCTACATCTACCTTCGGGATTAATATTAGACCTAAATAATTGTTATTTGGTGCCAGCGTTGAGCATGAACATTATATCTGGATCTTGTTTAATGCGAGACGGTTATTCATTTAAATCAGAGAATAATGGTTGTTCTATTTATATGAGTAATATCTTTTATGGTCATGCACCCTTGAAGAGTGGTCTATTCTTACTAAATCTCGATAGTAGTAATACACATATTCATAATGTTGAAACCAAACGATACAGAGTTTAGGCGAAGCCCTGCTGCTGTAGTTCATCAAAATCGTCACCACGCCGTCGTGCTGACGAAACTCTTCCCCGACACTTTGCTGGATCGAAGTCCGGGGATCGTCATCGAGCTGAACGTGTGCTCGAACTCGGAGGTGCCGTAGTTTCGGTGCTTGATCGGTTGGATCGTGAAGACGTACGACTACTTCCTCTACGTCGTGTCATTGCTTCCGCAGTCGGTCTGCGTTGGGTACGTAGACAACACTCTCCTCTCGTTGCTATGCATCACATGATCCTGTGTGCGCGTAGGAAAATTTTTGAAATTACTACGAAACCCAACATTCATAACGTCTTGGTTCTGTGGGACGGGTGCGTCACCTAGCGGTGCTTCTAGGACATAATCTTTCTTGGCAGCTATGAGGATGATCCTCAGGTTCCGGACCCAGTCCGTATAGTTGCTGCCATCGTCTTTCAGCTTGGTTTTCTCTAGGAACGCGTTGAAGTTGAGGACAACATTGGCCATTTGATCTACAAGACATATTATAAAGATTTTAGACTAAGTTCATGATAATTAAGTTCATCTAATCAAATTATTCAATAAACTCCCACTTAGATAGACATCCCTCCAGTCATCTAAGTATAACATGATCCGAGTTAACTAGGCCGTGTCCGATCACCACGTGAGACGGACTAGTCAACATCGGTGAACATCTTCATGTTGATCGTATCTTCTATACGACTCATGCTCGACCTTTCGGTCTTCTGTGTTCCGAGGCCATGTCTGTACATGCTAGGCTCGTCAAGTCAACCTAAGTGTATTGCATGTGTAAATCTGTCTTACACCCGTTGTATTTGAACGTTAGAATCTATCACACCCGATCATCACGTGGTGCTTCGAAACAACGAACCTTCGCAAAGGTGCACAGTTAGGGGGAACACTTTCTTGAAATTTTACGAGGGATCATCTTATTTAAGCTACTGTCGTTCTAAGAAAATAAGATGTAAAACATGATAAACATCACATGCAATCAAATAGTGACATGATATGGCTAATATCATTTGCTTCTTTGATCTCCATCTTCGGGGCTCCATGATCATCGTTGTCACCGGCATGACACCATGATCTCCATCATTATGATCTCCATCATCGTGTCTTCTTGAAGTTGTCACGTCAACTATTACTTCTACTACTATGGCTAACGCTTTAGCAATAAAGTAAAGTAATTACATGACGTTTATGTTGACACGTAGGTTATAAATAAATAAAGACAACTCCTATGGCTCCTGCCGGTTGTCATACTCATCGACATGCAAGTCGTGATTCCTATTACAAGAACATGATCATCTCATACATCACATATATCATTCATCACATCCTTTGGCCATATCACATCACAAAACACTTGCTGCAAAAACAAGTTAGACGTCCTCTAATTGTTGTTGCAAGTTTTTACGTGGCTGCTATAGGTTTCTAGCAAGAACATTTCTTACCTACGCCAAAACCACAACGTGAATTGCCAATTTCTATTTACCCTTCATAAGGACCCTGTTCATCGAATCCGATCCGACTAAAGTGGGAGAGACAGACACCCGCCAGCCACCTTATGCAACTAGTGCATGTCAGTCGGTGGAACCGGTCTCACGTAAGCGTACGTGTAAGGTTGGTCGGGGTCGCTTCATCCCATGATGCCACCGAATCAAGATAAGACTAGTAACGACAAGATAACTGACAATATCGACGCCCACAACTACTTTGTGTTCTACTCATGCATAGTAACTACGCATAGACCTAGCTCATGATGCCACTGTTGGGGAACGTAGCAGAATTCTAAAATTTTCTATGCATCACCAAGATCAATCTATGGAGTCATCTAGCAACGAGGGAGAGAGGAGTGCATCTACATACCCTTGTAGATCACGTGCGGAAGCGTTCAAGAGAATGGGGTTGATGCAGTCGTACTCGACGTGATTCAAATCACCGATGACTTAGTGTCGAACGGACGACACCTCCGCGTTCAACACACGTACGGTTGGGAGACGTCTCCTCCTTCTTGATCCAGCAAGGGGGAAGGAGAGGTTGATGAAGATCCAGCAGCATGACGGCGTGGTGGTGGAAGCAACGGTGATCTCGGCAGGGCTTCGCCAAGCGCTGGGAGACGGAGGAGTGTCACGGGAGGGAGAGGGAGAGGCCAGGGGCTTGGGGTCTGCAGCCCTCCCTCCCCCCACTATATATAGGGTGCCTAGGGGGCACCGGCCCTAGGAGATCCAATCTCCTAGGGGGGCGGCAGCCAAGGGGGGTGCCTTGCCCCCCAAGGCAAGGGTGGCGCCCCCACCCCTAGGGTTTCTAACCCTAGGCGCAGGGGAGGCCCAAGGGGGGGGGGGGCGCACCAGCCCACTAGGGGCTGGTTCCCCTCCCACTTCAGCCCATGGGGCCCTCCGGGATAGGTGGCCCCACCCGGTGGACCCCCAGGACCCTTCTGGTGGTCCCGGTTCAATACCGGTGACCCCCGAAACCTTCCCGATGGCCGAAACTGGACTTCCTATATATAAATATTTACCTCCGGACCATTCCGGAACTCCTCGTGACGTCCGGGATCTCATCCGGGACTCCGAACAACTTTCGGGTTACCGTGTGCTAATATCTCTACAACCCTAGCGTCACCGAACCTTAAGTGTGTAGACCCTATGGGTTCGGGAGACATGCAGACATGACCGAGAAGCCTCTCCGGTCAATAACCAACAGCGGGATCTGGATACCCATGTTGGCTCCCACATGCTCCATGATGATCTCATCGGATGAACCACGATGTCGAGGATTCAATCAATCCGTATACAATTCCCTTTGTCAATCGGTACGTTACTTGCCCGAGACTCGATCGTCGGTATCCCAATACCTTGTTCAGTATCGTTACCGAAAAGTCACTTTACTCGTACCATAATGCATGATCCTATGATCAACCACTTGATCACATTGAGCTCATTATGATGATGCATTACCGAGTGGGCCCAGAGATACCTCTCCATCATACGGAGTGACAAATCCCAGTCTCGATTCGTGCCAACCCAACAAACACTTTCGGAGATACCTGTAATGTACCTTTATAGCCACCCAGTTACGTTGTGACGTTTGGCACACCCAAGGCATTCCGATGGTATCCGAGAGTTGCACAATCTCATGGTCTAAGGAAATGATACTTGACATTCAGAAAAGCTACAGCAAACGAACTACACGATCTTTGAGCTAAGCTTAGGATTGGGTCTTGTCCATCACATCATTCTCCTAATGATGTGATCCCGTTATCAATGACATCCAATGTCCATAGTCAGGAAACCATGACTATCTTTTGATCAACGAGCTAGTCAACTAGAGGCTCACTAGGGACGTGTTGTGGTCTATGTATTCACACATGTATTACGATTTCTGGATAACACAATTATAGCATGAACAATAGACAATTATCATGAACAAAGAAATATAATAATAACCATTTTATTATTGCCTCTAGGGCATATTTCCAACACAAGGGAGTAAGAAGAAGAAAGAAAAAGGAAAGTGCCAAAGGCACAGCCCTAGGCCAACTACTCATGGCGGGTCCTCGAAGGGGCTCTGAATGGATTGGAAGCCACACTGTTGCCAGAGGCTAAGATTTCACCGGATTGCGCTGAGTATCTCTCTTGCATCAGCTTCCTTGTTTCTGAAGGTGCAATTGTTTCTTGCTTGACAAACTTCCAAGAGAGCTAGCATGGCTAGCGATTTTAATCCTTTCCTGAATGCCAACTGCGTTGCTTCTACCATGGTTGCCACCCTTTCCAGTGAGCTGATGTTGTGGCTCCAAGTCGCTGGTTGACACGCCTGGCAGTGCTGCCAAGTTGCCAAGTTGGTCCAGACAGCCTTTGTGAAGCTGCATTCCCAGAACAAATGTTCTGCACTCTCCAGGTTCCTTCGGCATAGTTGGCAAAAATAGCTGTTGCTCCACCCTTTGCGTTGAAGTCGATCATGAAGGAAATATGCCCTAGAGGCAATAATAAAGTTATTATTTATTTCCTCATATCATCATAAATATTTATTATTCATGCTAGAATTGTATTAACCGGAAACATAATACATGTGTGAATACATAGACAAACAGATTGTCACTTGTATGCCTCTACTTGACTAGCTCGTTGAATCAATGATGGTTATGTTTCCTAACCATAGACATGAGTTGTCATTTGATTAACGAGATCACATCATTAGGGAATGATGTGATTGACTTGACCCATTTTGTTAGCTTAGCACTTGATCGTTTTAATTTACTGCTATTGCTTTCTTCATGACTTATACATGTTCCTATGACTATGAGATTACGCAACTCCCGATTACTGGAGGAACACTTTGTGTGCTACCAAACATCACAACGTAACTGGGTGATTATAAAGGTGCTCTACAGGTGTCTCCGATGGTACTTGTTGAGTTGGCATAGATCAAGAATAGGATTTGTCACTCTGATTATCGGAGAGGTATCTCTAGGCCCTCTCGGTAATGCACATCACTATAAGCCTTGCAAGCAATGCAACTAATGAGCTAGTTGCGGGATGATGCATTGCACAACGAGTAAAGAGACTTGCCGGTAACGAGATTGAGCTAGGTATTGAGATACCGACGATCGAATCTCGGGCAAGTAACATACCGATGACAAAGGGAACAACGTATGTTGTTATGCGGTTTGACCGATAAAGATCTTCGTAGAATATGTAGGAACCAATATGAGCATCCATGTTCCGCTATTGGTTATTGATCGGAGACATGTCTCGGTCATGTCTAGATAGTTCTCGAACGCGTAGGGTCCGCACGCTTAAAGTTCTGTGACGATCGGTATTATGAGTTTATATGTTTTGATGCACCAAAGGTAGTTCGGAGTGCCGGATATGATCACGGACATGACAAGGAGTCTTGAAATGGTTGAGACATAAAGATTGATATATTGGAAGCCTACATTTGGACATTGGAAGAGTTCCGGGTGAAATCGGGATTTTACCGGAGTGCTGGAGGGGTTACCGGAACCCCCCGGGGGTTAATGGGCCTTGTTGGGCCCTAGTGGAAAGAGAGAGGGGCCGGCCAGGGCAGGCCGCGCGCCCCCTCCCCCTCTGGTCTGAATTGGACTAGGAAGTGGGGCCCCTTTCCTTCTCCTTCTCCCCCTTCCTTTCCCCCTCCTAGTAGGAGTAGGAAAGAGGGGAGTCCTACTCCTTCTAGGAGGACTCCTCCTCCTGGTGCGCCCTACAGGGCCGGCCGGCCTCCCGCTTGCTCCTTTATATACGGGGGCAGGGGGCACCCTAGAACATACAAGTTGATCATTGATCTCTCCCAGCCGTGTGCGGTGCCCCCCTCCACCATAATCCACCTCGGTCATACTGTAGAGGTGCTTAGGCGAAGCCCTGTGACGTAGCTTCATCAACATCTTCACCATGTCATCGTGCTGACGAAACTCTCCTTCGAGCTCTACTGAATCGTGAGTTCACGGGACATCACCGAGCTGAATGTGTGCTGAACACGGAGGTGTCGTACGTTCGGTACTGAGGATCAGTCGATCGTGAAGACGTATGACTACATCAACCGCGTTGTCATAACACTTCCGCTTAACGGTCTACGAGGGTACGTGGACGACACTCTCCCCTCTTGTTGCTATGCATTACCATGATCTTGCATGTGCGTAGGATTTTTTTTGAAATTACTACGTTCCCCAACAGTGGCATCCGAGCTAGGTTTATGCGTAGATGTTATATGCATGAGTAGAACACAAGTGAGTTGTGGGCGATACAAGTCATACTGCTTACTAGCATGCCATACTTTGGTTCGGCGGTATTGTTTGATGAAGCGGCCCAGACCGACATTATGCGTGCGCTTACGCGAGACTGGTTCTACCGATGTGCTTTGCACATAGGTGGCTGGCGGGTGTCAGTTTCTCCAACTTTAGTTGAACCGAGTGTGGCTACGCCCGGTCCTTGTGAAGGTTAAAACAACACTAACTTGACGAACTATCATTGTGGTTTTGATGCGCAGGTAAGAACGGGTCTTGCTCAGCCCGTAGCAGCCACGTAAAACTTGCAACAACAAAGTAGAGGATGTCTAACTTGTTTTTCCATGGCATGTTGTGATGTGATATGGTCAAGATATGATGCTATATTTATTGTATGAGATGATCATGTTTTGTAACGGAGTTATCGGCAACTGGCAGGAGCCATATGGTTGTCGCTTTATTGTATGCAATGCAATTGCCCTGTAATTGCTTTACTATATCACTAAGCGGTAGCGATAGTCGTAGAAGCAATAGATGGCGAGACGACAACGATGCTATGATGGAGATCAAGGCGTCGCGCCGGTGAGATGGTGATCATGACGGTGCTTTGGAGATGGTGATCAAAGGCACAAGATGATGATGGCCATATCATATCACTTATATTGATTGCATGTGATGTTTATCCTTTATGCATCTTATTTTGCTTTGTTTGACGGTAGCATTATAAGATGATCTCTCACTAAATTTCAAGGTAAAAGTGTTCTCCCTGAGTATGCACCATTGCCAAAGTTCTTCGTGGCGAGACACCACATGATGATCGGGTGTGATAAGCTCAACGTTCATCTACAACGGGTGTAAGATAGTTTTGCACATGCAGAATACTCGGGTTAAACTTGACGAGCCTAGCATATGCAGATATGGCCTCGGAACACTGAGACCGAAAGGTCGAGCGTGAATCATATAGTAGATATGATCAATATAGATGTTCACCATTAAAACTACTCCATCTCACGTGATGATCGGTTATGGTTTAGTTGATATGGATCACGTGATCACTTAGATGATTAGAGGGATGTCTATCTAAGTGGAAGTTCTTAAGTAATATGATTAATTGAACTTAAATTTATCATGAACTTAGTACCTGATAGTATTTTTCTTGTCTATGTTATTGTAGATAGATGGCCCGTGCTGTTGTTCCATTGAATTTTAATGCGTTCCTTGAGAAAGCAAAGTTGAAAGATGATGGTAGCAATTACACGGACTGGGTCCATAACTTGAGGATTATCCTCATTGCTGCACAGAAGAATTATGTCCTGGAAGCACCGCTAGGTGCCAGGCCTATTACAGACGCTGCTGATGACGTTAAGAACGTCTGGCAGAGTAAAGCTGATGACTACTCGATAGTTCAGTGTGCCATGCTTTACGGCTTAGAACCGGGAGTTCAACGACGTTTTAAACGTCATGGAGCATATGAGATGTTCCACGAGTTGAAGTTAATATTTCAAGCAAATGCCCGGATTGAGAGATATGAAGTCTCCAATAAGTTCTACAACTGCAATATGGAGGAGAATAGTTCTGTGAGTGAACATATACTCAGAATGTCTGGGTACCATAACCACTTGACTCAACTGGGAGTTAATCTTCCTGTTGATAGTGTCATTGACAGAGTTCTTCAATCACTGCCACCAAGCTACAAGAGCTTCGTGATGAACTATAATGTGCAAGGGATGGATAAGACGATTCCCGAGCTCTTCGCAATGCTAAAAGATGAGGAGGTAGAAATCAAGAAGGAGCATCAAGTGTTGATGGTCAACAAGACCACCAATTTCAAGAAAAAGGGTAAAGGGAAGAATAAATGGAACTTCAAGATGAATGGCAAACAAGTTGCTGCTCAAGAGAAGAAACCCAAGTCTGGACCTAAGCCTGATACTGAGTGCTTCTACTGCAAAGGGACTGGTCACTGGAAGCGGAACTGCCCCAAGTATTTGGCGGATAAGAAGGATGGCAAGGTGAACAAAGGTATATGTGATATACATGTTATTGACATGTACCTTACTAGAGCTCGCAGTAGCACCTGGGTATTTGATACTGGTTCTGTTGCTAATATTTGCAACTCGAAACAGGGACTACGGATTAAGCGAAGACTGGCTAAGGACGAGGTGATGATGTGTGTGGGAAATGGCTCCAAAGTCAATGTGATCGCCGTCGGCACACTACCTCTGCATCTACCTTTGGGATTAGTTTTAGACCTGAATAATTGTTATTTGGTGCCAGCATTAAGCATGAACATTATATATGGATCTTCTTTGATGCGTGACGGTTATTCATTTAAATCTGAGAATAATGGTTAGTCTATTTATATGAGTAATATCTTTTATGGTCATGCACCCTTGAAGAGTGGTCTATTTGTGTTGAATCTCGATAGTAGTGATACACATGTTCATAATGTTGAAGCCAAAAGATGCAGAGTTGATAATGATAGTGCAACTTATTTGTGGCACTGCCGTTTGGGTCATATTGGTGTAAAGCGCATGAAGAAACTCCATACTGATGGACTTCTGGAATCACTTGATTATGAATCACTTGGTACTTGCGAACCATGCCTCATGGGCAAGATGACTAAAACGCCGTTCTCCGGAACAATGGAGCGAGCAACAGATTTATTGGAAATCATACATACTGATGTATGTGGTCCGATGAATATTGAGGCTCGCGGTGGGTATCATTATTTTCTCACCTTCACAGATGATTTGAGCAGATATGGGTATATCTACTTAATGAAACATAAGTCTGAAACATTTGAAAAGTTCAAAGAATTTCAGAGTGAAGTGGAAAATCATCGTAACAAGAAAATAAAGTTTCGACGATCTGATCGTGGAGGAGAATATTTGAGTTACGAGTTTGTTCTACATTTGAAACAATGCGGAATAGTTTTGCAACTCACACCACCCGGAACACCACAGCGTAATGGTGTGTCCGAACGTTATAATCATAATTTACTAGATATGGTGCGATCTATGATGTCTATTACTGATTTACCGCTATCGTTTTGGGGTTATGCTTTAGAGACGGCTGCATTCACATTAAATAGGGCACCATCAAAATCCGTTGAGATGACGCCTTATGAACTGTGGTTTGGCAAGAACCAAAGTTGTCGTTTCTTAAAGTTTGGGGCTGCGATGCTTATGTGAAAAAGCTTCAACCTGATAAGCTCGAACCCAAATCGGAGAAATGTGTCTTCATAGGATACCCAAAGGTGACTGTTGGGTACACCTTCTATCACAGATCCGAAGGCAAGCCATTCGTTGCTAAGAATGGATCCTTTTTAGAGAAGGAGTTTCTCTCAAAAGAAGTGAGTGGGAGGAAAGTAGAACTTGGTGAGGTAACTGTACCTGCTCCCTTATTGGAAAGTAGTTCATCACAGAAACCGGTTCCTGTGACACCTACACCCATTAGTGAGGAAGCTAATGATGATGATCATGAAACTTCAGATCAAGTTACTACCGAACCTCGTAGGTCAACCAAAGTAAGATCCGCACCAAAGTGGTATGGTAATCCTATTCTGGAAGTCATGTTACTTGACCATGATGAACCTACGAACTATGAAGAAGCAATGGTGAGCCCAGATTCCGCAAAATGGCTTGAGGCCATGAAATCTGAGATGGGGTCCATGTATGAGAACAAAGTATGGACTTTGGTTGACTTGCCCGATGATCGGCAAGCCATCGAGAATAAATGGATCTTCAAGAAGAAGACTGACGCTGACGGTAATGTTACTATCTACAAAGCTCGACTTGTTGCGAAAGGTTTTCGACAAGTTCAAGGAGTTGACTACGATGAGACTTTCTCACCCGTAGCGATGCTTAAGTCTGTCCGAATCATGTTAGCAATTGCCGCATTTTATGATCATGAAATTTGGCAAATGGATGTCAAAAATGCATTCCTGAATGGATTTCTGGAAGAAGAGTTGTATATGATGCAACCAGAAGGTTTTGTTGATCCAAAGGGAGCTAACAAAGTGTGCAAGCTCCAGCAATCTATTTATGGAATGGTGCAAGCCTCTCGGAGTTGGAATAAACGTTTTGATAGTGTGATCAAAGCATATGGTTTTATACAGACTTTTGGAGAAGCCTGTATTTACAAGAAAGTGAGTGGGAGCTCTGTAGCATTTCTAATATTATATGTGGATGACATATTGCTGACTGGAAATGACATAGAATTTCTAGATAGCATAAAAGGATACTTGAATAAAAGTTTTTTAATGAAAGACCTCAGAGAAACTGCTTATATATTGGGCATCAAGATCTATAGAGATAGATCAAGACGCTTAATTTGAGTTTCACAAAGCACATACCTTGATACAGTTTTGAAGAAGTTCAAAATGGATCAGTCAAAGAAAGGGTTTTTGCCTGTGTTACAAGTTATGAAGTTGAGTAAGACTCAATGCCCGACCACTGCAGAAGATAGAGATAAAATGGAAAGTGTTCCCTATGCTTCAGCCATAGGCTCTATCATGTATGCAATGCTGTGTACCAGACCTGATGTGTGGCTTGCTATTAGTTTAGCAGGGGGGTACCAAAGTAATCTAGGAGTGGATCACTAGACAACGGTCAAGACCACATCCTGAAATACCTAAAAAGGACTAAGGATATGTTTCTCGTTTATGGAGGTGACAAAGAGCTCGTTGTAAATGGTTACGTCGATGCAAGCTTTGACACTGATCCGGACGATTCTAAATTGCAAACCAGATACATATTTATATTGAACGGTGGAGCTGTTAGTTGGAGCAGTTCTAAACAAAGCATCGTGGCGGGATCTACGTGTGAAGCGGAGTACATAGCTGCTTCGGAAGCAACAAATGAAGGAGTCTGGATGAAGGAGTTCATATCCGATCTAGGTGTCATACCTAGTGCATCGGGTCCAATGAAAATCTTTTGTGAAAATACTGGTGCAATTTCCTTGGCAAAGGAATCCAGATTTCACAAGAGAACCAAGCACATCAAGAGACGCTTCAATTCCATCTGGCATCAAGTCCTGGTGGGAGACATAGAGATATGCAAGATACATACGGATCTGAATGTTGCAGACCCGTTGACTAAGCCTCATCCACGAGCAAAACATGATCAACACCAAGACTCCATGGATGTTGGAATCATTACTGTGTAATCTAGATTATTAACTCTAGTGCAAGTGGGAGACTGGAGGAAATATGCCCTAGAGGCAATAATAAAGTTATTATTTATTTCCTCATATCATGATAAATGTTTATTATTCATGCTAGAATTGTATTAACCGGAAACATAATACATGTGTGAATACATAGACAAACAGATTGTCACTAGTATGCCTCTACTTGACTAGCTTATTGAATCAATGATGGTTATGTTTCATAACCATAGACATGAGTTGTCATTTTATTAACGGGATCACATCATTAGAGAATGATGTGATTGACTTGACCCATTTTGTTAGCTTAGCACTTGATCGTTTTAGTTTACTGCTATTGCTTTCTTCATGACTTATACATGTTCCTATGACTATGAGATTATGCAACTCCCGATTACCAGAGGAACACTTTGTGTGCTACCAAACGTCACAACGTAACTGGGTGATTATAAAGGTGCTCTACAGGTGTCTCCGATGGTACTTGTTGAGTTGGCATAGATCAAGAATAGGATTTGTCACTCCGATTGTCGAGGAGGTATCTCTGGGCCCTCTCGGTAATGCACATCACTATAAGCCTTGCAAGCAACGCAACTAATGAGCTAGTTGTGGGATGATGCATTGCAGAACGAGTAAAGAGACTTGCCGGTAACGAGATTGAGCTAGGTATTGAGATACCGACGATCGAATCTCGGGCAAGTAACATACCGATGACAAAGGGAACAACGTATGTTGTTATGCGGTTTGACCGATAAAGATCTTCGTAGAATATGTAGGAACCAATATGAGAATCCAGGTTCCGCTATTGGTTATTAACCGGAGACGTGTCTCAGTCATGTCTACATAGTTCTCGAACCCGTAGGGTCCGCACGCTTGAAGTTCTGTGATGATCGGTATTATGGGTTTATATGTTTTGATGTACTGAAGGTAGTTTAGAGTCCTGGATATGATCACGGACATGACGAGGAGTCTCGAAATGGTCGAGACATAAAGATTGATATATGGGAAGCCTACATTTGGACATCGGAAGAGTTTCGGGTGAAATTGGGATTTTACCGGAGTGCCGGAGGGGTTACCGGAACCCCCCGGGGGTTAATGGGCCTTGTTGGGCCCTAGTGGACAGAGAGAGAGGGGTCGGCCAGGGCAGGCTGCGCGCCCCCGCCCCCTCTGGTCCGAATTGGACTAGGAAGGGGGGGGGGGGCGACGCCCCCCTTTCCTTCTCCTTCTCCCCCTTCCTTTCCCCCTCCGAGTAGGAGTGGGAAAGAGGGGAGTCCTACTCCTACTAGGAGGAGGACTGAGGGTGTCCTGGATTAAGGGGTCCTCGGACAGCCGGACTATATACTTTGGCCGGACTATTGGACTATGAAGATACAAGATTGAAGGCTTCGTCCCGTGTCCGGGTGGGACTCTCCTTTGCGTGGAAGGCTAGCTTGGCAATTCAGATATGTAGATCTCCTTCTCTGTAACCGACTCTGTGTAACCCTAGCCCCCTCCGGTGTCTATATAAACCGGAGGGTTTAGTCCGTAGGACAACAGCAATCAGAATCATGGCTAGCTTCTAGGGTTTAGCTCTACGATCTCGTGGTAGATCAACTCTTGTAATACTCATATCATCAAGATCAATCAAGCATGAAGTAGGGTATTACCTCCATCGAGAGGTCCCAAACCTGGGTAAACATTGTGTCCCCCGCCTCGTGTTACCATCAGCCTTAGACGCACAGTTCGGGACCCCCTACCCGAGATCCGCCGGTTTTGACACCGACATTGGTGCTTTCATTGAGAGTTCCACTGTGCCATCACGATAAAGGCTTGATGGCTCCTTCGATCATCGGCAACGATGCGATCCAGGGTGAGGTTTTTCTCCCCGGACAGATCTTCGTATTTCGTGGCTTCGTACTGTGGGCCAACTCGCTTGGCCATCTAGAGTAGATCGATAGCTATGCCCCTGGCCATTAGGTCAGATTTAGAAGCTTGAACTACACTGCCGATATCCACGGAGACTTGATCTTCGATGGATCTGAGGTCATGTCAGGCCCACCACACAGTCACGACGAGCATGACTTAGCTCTGCCATCGGACGGTGTTCGAGAGATCGCACCTGCGGTTACTCCGGCCCTCAATCCAGAGCAGACCATGCCATCCGAGGACGGGTGGATGGACCCCACCACGGAGGCCGCACACTCAGCGGAGATAGAGCCGAATACTGACTTCGCCTCCTATGAGACCTGTGTTACTGGACCCTTGGATTCGTCCCCGGCCATAGGCTCCGAACCGCCTGCGTCCGTGCCTATCCAATCTGATTGGGCACCGATCATGGAGTTTACCTCCGCGGATATTTTTCAGCACTCGCCCTTGGGCGATGTGCTAGATTCATTGAGGTCTCTCTCCTTGTCAGGAGACCCTCGGCCGAACTATGTCCAGCTCGAGTGGGAAGCGGACGACGAAGGAATTCGTTCCCCACCCACCACCCACTTAATAGCCATTGTCGACGACTGAACCGACATGCTTGATTTCGACTCTGAAGACATCGGCGGTATGGACGATGATGCAGGAGAGAAACAGGAACCACCACCCACAGGGAGCTGATAGCCACTTCATCACACGATATATACATGGTGGATACACCCAAAGAAAACAACGACGAGGAATGGGAGGATGCTGCGAAGGATAGTCCCCTTGAGAAGCAACCAAAGCAACGACGTAGGTGCCACTCCAAATCCCGCGTCAGCAAAAACAGCGATAACAGCGCAAGAAAGAATAATACCCCGGTCCACTCCAAAGGAAACGACGACCACATGGACCCAGCGATGGAGCAGGATGAGCCAGCGGACGGCGAACATAGTACAGAGCCGCTGTCCGATCATGGCGACACCGAGGGTAAAGCTCATCAACCTGTCTCCGGAGAGGAGAACAGTCTGGACGACGATGCACACATCATCCCGGAAAGGCTCTTGGAACAAGAGAACCTCCATAGAAGGCTTATCGTCACCGCGAGGAGCCTGAAGAAGCAGAAGCAAAGGCTTAAGGCCGCGCAGAATACGCTCAACAGCAGATGGAACAAAGTGCTTGACACTGAAGAAAAGTACGGCGGCAGTCGCCATACAAAGAGCTATCCAAAGCGCAAGTTGCTGCCTGAATTCGACGATGAGGCTTTAGAGCCCATTCAGCCGAAAAATAAAATGGCCGACCAGCCGGATCGACCACCCCATGGCCGCGACAGGGCGGCTAATGACATCGCACACAAGTCAGCACACGATTTCCGTGAAGACCTGCACAAAAAAGCCAGTATGACCGGGTCCATCTACGGATCTAGGAAGCGCACTCCGGCACAGAATCATGGCCATCCAAACGACTATACTGATCGAATAACAGCTCGGAATCAAAACCAAACTCTACAACCGTCCGAAGGATGCCATGACACATCCAAATACAAGGGTTCCGTGCACCCCCTATGCTTCACCGATAAGGTGCTGGACCATGAATTTCCAGAGGGATTCAAACCCGTGAACATAGAGGCATACGACAGAACGATAGACCCTGGGGTCTGGATTGAGGACTTTATCCTTCACATCCACATGGCTCATGGAGATGATCTCCACGCCATCAAATACTTGCCCCTCAAGTTGAAAGGACCAGCTCAGCACTGGCCGAAAAGCCTCCCCGAAAACTCAATTGGAAGCTGGGAAGAGCTTGAGGATGCTTCTAGGGCCAATTTTCAAGGGACTTATGTCCGACCTCTGGACGTAGCCGATTTAAGTCACATAATTCAACAGCCCGGAGAGTCATCCTGAAAGCTTTGGAACATATTTCTCACGAAGAAGAATCAAATCGCCGACTGCCTGGATGCCGAAGCCTTAGCGTCTTTCAAGCACAGTGTCCGGGATGAATGGCTCGCCAGACACCTCGGCCAGGAAAAACCGTGGATAATGACAGCCCTAACAAGCCTTATGACCCGCTTTTGCGCCAGCGAAGACAGTTGGCTGGCCCGTAGCGGCACTAGCAACCCAGACACATCCGAAGTCAGGGATGGCAACGGGAAACCGCGAAGCAATAAAAGCAAGCGTCGAAACAACGAAGACAACCCAGACAACACGGCGGTAAACACCGGATTCAGGGGCTCTCAACCCGGTCAACGGAAAAAGCCATTTAAAGGCAGAAAAGATGGACCGTCCAGCCTAAACAAGATTCTAGACAGATTATGTCAGATTCATGGCACCTTCGACAAACCTGCAAATCACACCAACAGAGAATGCTGGGTCTTCAAGCAGGCTAGCAAGCTAAACGTCGAATACAAGGGGAGGGAGACACCAAGCGAAGACGAGGATGAGCCTCGCCAGCCGAACACTGGGGGACAGAAAAAATTCCCACCAGAGGTCAAAATAGTGAACATGATTTACGCAACTCACATACCGAAGAGGAGGCGCTAGCACGCACCCCGAGACATATACGCCGTGGAGCCCGTCACCCCCAAGTTCAACCCTTGGTCGGCCTGCCCGATCACTTTTGATCGCAGGGATCACCCAACTAGTATCCGGCACGGAGGATCGGCTGCTTTGGTGCTAGACCCAATAATTGATGGATGCCATCTCACCCGAGTCCTTATGGACGGCGGCAGTAGTCTTAATATGATATATCAGGACACCATCCGCAAAATGGGTATAGACCCGACAAGAATCAGCCAAAGCAATACTACCTTTAAAGGAGTAATACCAGGCCCAGAGGCCCGCTGCACGGGCTCTCTAATACTAGAGGTCGTATTCAGTTGTCCTGACAACTTCCGAAGCGAAGAATTAACCTTCGACATCGCTCCATTCCGAAGCAGCCATCACGCACTACTCGGGAGAACGGCCTTCGCTCGTTTTAATGTAGTACCGCATTACGCTTATCTTAAGCTTAAGATGCCCGCCCACGTGGCATCATCATAGTTAGCGGAAACACAGAGCGTTCCTCATGTAAGGGGGAATACGTGGTGGCTCTAGCAGCCATTCACTGAACGACCTCTCCAACCAGACAAAATGATCGGTCGTCAAGACCGCGGACACGGTTAGACGAGTCCGGCGCACCACTAGCTGTAACAGCTTAGATAAACCTGAGATTGAGTCGATGGATACACGCCCATAGGTGGTGCTAGGGGCTTCCCGCATGTAAAAAGGGCTACAGTTCGGCTTGACCCTATTTAGATTGCATTTTAATGGTTCATTAAGAATAACCAATTTTTCGCACGAAGACTTTCACCTGCGTTTTTCTCTTTTATAGATGATCATCGTGCTACACCCTTCCAGAATATGGCACAATGGAGACACATGCGCAGACGTGCAGCAGGGCCCCGCTCAAAGGCTTCTTTTTAGATTAAGACCATGTGTAAACCTTTTTTACTGTCTCTTGTTGCTTCACTCCCTCCGGATACTCAACACACCGAAAGGGATGCTAGCGTTATTGACATTTCGTTATGTCAGACTAATGCAAGTACCGGGAAATTCAGGGCTCATAATCGAGGGCGTTACTCAGCCTAGTATATGTTGTAAAATCCGAATACCTTAGGGAGTGTTGCTTCGCGAGTTTGGCCTTATATGCATCAGCTCCGAATCATGTCTTTGGTCAATAGTTGGGTTTGCCCGGCTCCCGTGTTTTGCTACCTTACGTTCCGCTCTATCGGCTAAGGTGGCACCGGGAGAACTACTGCGATTGTGCCCTGGTTCATCTGGATGAGAACCTCAGTAGAGAAAGCTGAAAACTGACTGTCATGATAAAGCGCGGGACTGGTCAACCATTCGATGACTCAGCGGAATCTTCGCGATTCCTCCGCATTAACGAAGGACTGGTTTCTCGGTCATGTATGTATGCGCATAGTATTCGGATGAGCGCGGAAGTACCAGGGGCTATATAGTAGCCCCACCGTCAAACTCCTATGGCTAAGTGAAAGTGTTAAAGCTATATAGTCCGATTGCCTTGTTCGCCGCGCTATCACGTCCTTAATGGACCAAGACGTTGGGTCAAGTGTGAATACGCGCTTTTCCGAACACCCCCGCATTATGTGCGTGGGGGCTGAAGCCAACGACTGTAAACTTTCAGGTTATATACATACATACCGCACAGGAGGCATCATAATACTTTCAGGAAAAAGTATAAACACAGCCTTTATAATCCAAATAGTATTGTTTTTACAATTGGGATACATGTCACTCGAACATGATACTCTTCGAGCACTGAGCCTCTATTAAACGAGCGCCTTCTAGGACTTCTTCAAAATAGTGCTCAACCGAGACCTGGCCTATGGCCAGATCCCGGGTTACAATAGCGGTGGCCTCCATCTCTGCCCAGTATGTCTTAACACGGGCAAGAGCCATCCGCGCACCCTCTATGCACGCCGACCTCTTTACAGCGTCGATATGCGGCACAACACCAAGGAATCATTGCACTAAACCAAAATAACTATTCGGCCTTGGTCCCTTCGACCAAAGATGATCCACGACAGACCTCATGGCAAGTCCGGACAACCTATGGAGCTCGGCCCACTTGGCCATTTGTTCATTTAATAGCTGCAGACGTGTTGGAGCACTGAACTGCGACCAGAACAATCTTTCCACTTCACGATCTTTCTGATCTTTGAAAAACCCAGTTGCATCAGCAGCGCTCATTGCCAAGTCCAAGTACACGTCTGCAGCACTCCATAATTGATCCAGAGGGGCATACTTCAAATCTCTGAACTTCATCCGCAACAAAAAGGGCTTCCTAGCCATGATATCTCCAGCTTGACGGAGCTCCTCCTCTGCCGCTCTGATTTGAGAGCGGGTTTCCTTGGCTGCTTCCACGACTTTCTTCAGGTCAGCCGCTTTCGCTTGGCTTTCCTTTTAAAGAAGCTCATATCGGCTGGTGGCATCTTTTAGCTCAACAGCCATCTTGGCTATTTTATCTTCGCTCTGGCGATGAGCAGCCTGTTCGGCTCTTAAGTCTTTGGCTGCCTTTAGGTCGGCCGCATCACTTCTCCTGGCTTGTTCCTTGGCTCGGGCAAGTTCCGCCCGAAGGGTCTCCACGGCGGCAGCTCCATCTACAGTCACAGCATATTATAGATACTAGCATCATGCTCCTCTTAATATTTGTTGACCACCCGAAGATACATACCCTGTGCCTTGTCAAGCCGCTTGTTCACAAGCGCAATGTCGACATCTGCCGCGTCAAGTTGCCGCCTCAGTCCGGCAAACTCAGCAGTCCGGCCAGCCATCGGACCCTCAGCCGCCTGCACATGAAAGCAATGCGATCATTACCTGGGACTATGATCCTTTGTTTGCCGCCTCTGGATAGCAACCAGAGTCTCAGGGGCTACTATCTATATAGAGCACACCTAGCGTGTGCAGTACCGTCAAAAAATTTATATATTACTTTGCGTACCTCAAAGCCTCTTAGCAGGCTCGTAAAAGCCTCATGCAACCCACTTTTGGCGGATGAAATCCTATCAACCACCATACCCATTAAAGTACGATGCGCCTCTGAGATAGCCGCTTGCTCCAAAAGACCCATCAGTGTGTCCGATTGTGCACCGGACAATCCCAGGCTCTTTTTGTTGCTCTCCTTAGGATCCGAATACTCTGGACTTTGGGTGGTCGAAGGGTTACCTTCTAGCCTTGGCGGATCAGGAGAAATCCTCCGTGATGACACCTCAGGGTCGTCCGCCCCAGGAGGCGGGGAGACAGGAGGAGGCGTTTCGCTCTCCATCATCTCCGGAAGAAGATCCCCCGAAGACGAACTCTGTCGAGAAGGGCTACGAGCCGGACTGCAAGATATATGTCCCGGTTATTGTCCTTGGAGATAAAGAAGGATATATTTACCAAAAGTACTCTTGTTCACTTACAACTCGGTGGAGGGCTGGCCTCCTTGCGGGCACTGTGCAGTAAGGACGCCCTCCGGGGCAGGGCCCCATGGCGAAGGTTTCTTCCCTCGCTTGGAAACCTTCGTTTCCAAGTCTTCAAAGGCGGTCCTTTTCCTTCCTTGGGGAGAGGGGATTCTAGATTCTTCTCCCCGATTATCCTCCTTCACGGAGACACTAATTCCCCCAGTTTGGATGAGTAATGCGTGAAGCCCTCTTTCGGCTTCTTTATTCCTCCCTTTATCTTCCCCTGATGGCACTTGATAAGGTGCGTGCTCAAGCATCCTGGCTAATATAGGATCCGGTGAGCCTTCGGGAAGGGGGGCCGAACACCTGATCATCTCCGCCTTTCTTATCCAGTCCTGGCCAAGAGCGATATTTTCAGAATGATGTTGTGACAAATAAAAAGACATCATGTTCGGCCATAGAATTACTTACGTGGGTATCTAGACGGTTGTAGTTGAGACCCGCATCCTCGGTGGTGTCCGGACACTTTATTCGTGATCCGAAGACCAATCCATACATCTCTTCGAGCGTCACGCCAAAGAATTGCTGAATAGTTCGCGGTCCTTCCGGGTTGAACTCTCACATACGGAGAGATCGACGTTGGCATGGCAGGACCCGACGAACTAGCATAACTTGCATTACCTTGACAAGACTGACATCCCTCTTGAGGAGATCTCGGATGCGACTTTG
>NC_041388.1:11145249-11156875 GCF_002162155.2 Triticum dicoccoides
GGCAGCTGCCCACTTTGTACCTCGGGGAGCTATGATGTAAAACCACTCCCGCTGCCATAAGTTGGACACCTCCGGGAAGGAACCCTTTGGCCATAGAGCATCGGCGCCTTTGCTTATTATGGCACCTCCGCATTCTGCGTGTCGCCCATCGATCGTCTTCGGCTTCACATTGAGGGTCTTGAGCCATAAGCCGAAGTGTGGGGTGATGCGGAGGAAGGCCTCACACACGATGATAAACGACGAGATGTGAAGGATGGAATCTGGAGCTAGATCGTGGAAATCGGGCCCGTAATAGAACATAAGCCCTCTTATAAAGGGATCAAGACTAAAGCCTAGCCCTAAGAGGAAGTGGTAAACAAATACGACACTCTCGTTGGGTTCGGGAGTGGGGATGACCTGCCCTTGAGCAGGCAGCCTGTGCGAGATTTCGGCGGTCAGATACCTGGCTTCCCTTAGCTTCTTGATGTCCATCCACCGACCTTGAAGGTTGGATCCGGACATGGTTGAAGGTCCGAAGCGCTTAGCCTGAGCCTTGGGTGTTGGAACTCGAGGTGGGGGAGGAGAAGAATCGAGTGCGAGAAGAAAAGGACAGGCCTTGGCCCCTTTATAAAGAGGGTGAATATCAAGCGTCCTCCGCGTGGCCGTTTGGAACTTGCCTAAAATCGAGGAGTCATACTAACAAGCACAATTGGGTTACCCACACCTGTATTGATGAGAATCCCGTGATAAGGGGAACACGATCTCTGCTTCGACAAGACGTGTCAATAAAACCGCCTCGTAACACGTGCAGTGGCAGGCTGGAAAAATGGTTCGTAATGACCAGACCATGGTAGGATGTCACGCTATGAAAGGTTGTCAGTAGATTAGATTTGTGGAATATTATACTATCTATGGTGGTATGTGGAATTTGTTTTACAGATCCGGACACAATCCTTGTGTTCAAAATCTTCTATGGATTGTTCAGAGAAGGAATCCGCCTTGCAATGCCGAAGACAATCTGCGCGCCGGACTCCACTACAAAAAAAAGACACATCTGTGACATTTTGGGTCGAACAATTTTTTTTTCTGTCATACATATGACACTTCTATGACGATAATTGTGACAAAACCCGGTATCATCATAGATGTGGTGGGCTCCTACTTCTATGACAAAAAATCATGACAGAAAATGGGCTTTTTGTCCTGGGCGGGCCGGAGATGCAGCTGCGTGACATTCTTTGGGCCGTCCATGACGGAAAAAACCGTGGTAGAAGCGAGGGGGAGGAAAATTTTGGGGAGTTCCTAGTTACGGTGGGAGGTCGGGGGCCAAGCGATGCACGTTTCTCTTGTACACGTACGCGCGTGTGTGCGAGGAGTTGGCTCTAACTGAACCCGAGCGAGGCATTGGGCTCTAACTGAACCCGAGCGATTGCACTGCAGGCTACGCGTTACTGAACCCGAGCGATCGATCGATGGCTGTTAACTGAACCCGATCGAGCGATTCCTTCACTACTGCTGCTAACTGAAGCCAACCGATGCTGCCTCTGGGATGAACAGTGAGCGTTGCGGGGGGGTTTGGATGAACAGTGAGTGGTGGCGTTGCCTCTGGATGAACAGGACCCCGTGATGTGGTGGAGGGCTGGATGAACAGTAGACGGTGGAGGGGTGCCCGTGGAGGGGTGGTTGAACAGGACCCCGTGGTGTGGAGGGCTGGATGAACAGTAGACGGTGGAGGGGTGCCCGTGGAGGGGTGGTTGAACAGTAGCCGGTGGAGTAGCGCGCGGTGGAGGCTGGATGAACAGGAGCCCGTGGTGGCTGGAGGAGGTCGACGGTAGCCCGTGGAGGCTGGAGGAGGTCGACAGTGGAGATGAACAGTATCCCGTGGAATCCCGTTTTGCGGTACGCCACACCCCTCCCGATGAACAGGATCCCCGTTTCGACCGTAGTGCTCCAACACAAGTCCGTTTCCTCCATTTTGCGGTACGCCATACCCCTCCCGATCAACAGGACCCCTATTTCGACCGTAGGAGGTCCGTTTCGTCCGTTTTGCGGTACGCCACACCCCTCCTGATCAACAGGACCCCCGTTTCGACCGTAGGAGGTCCGTTTCCTCTGTTTTGCGGTACGCCAGACCCCTCCCGATCAACAGGACCCCGTTCCGAACGTAGGAGGTCCATTTCCTCCATTGTGCGGTACGCCAGGCCTCGTTTCCATCGCCTATTCCGTCCAAGCCCTCCCGATGAACACGACCACACATTCCATTCCGACCCAAACGGTTGGCTCCCATGCGTTCCGTTGCCTCCCGATGAAGATGACGCATTCCGTTGCCTCCGCATGAACATGATGCATTCTGTTGCCTCCCCATGAACACGACGACGACGCTATTTCTCCGTTCCGACCCAACCATGTACACGAGCCCTGGACGTACGTATGCACGAGTAGGCATTCGAGACCCCGCCCGTATGTACACATACGTGACCGTATTTTCTTTCTTGCACCCTGGCCACTGTACATACGTGTACATGCTACGTGCGCTCCTCTACTACGACACGTACGCGCCTCTACTACGACACGTGCGCGCCTCTACATCCACCGGTATATATGTATGTACACGTTCGCGACCATAATGACAACGCTACGTACGCTTCGACCAGGTGGGTCCCGATTGTCAGGCACTTCCTTGCGTGCGAAGATGTAGCTGGTGGGTCCCAACAGTCAGGGGGGCGAATTGTTTTTTTGTCCGGACGCACTTCCTTGTGTGCGAAGATGTAGCTGGTGGGTCCCAGCAGTCAGGGGCGAATCGTTTTTTTGCCCGGATGCACTTCCTTGCGTGCGAAGATGTAGCGGTCCCAACAGTCAGGGGGAAATGTTTTTTTCATGAAATACGGTGGCCTGTCTGGTGGGTCCCCGCTATGAGGTGGAGGAATCATTATTTTGCACGTAATAAGGAGGCACTTCCTTGCTGCGGCTGTGGACCCAGCTATCAGCCTCTGCATGTACAGTCCACGTCCGATGGAAGTCGTTCCTTGACCACGTTGACCATGCCGCACCGAGAGCACCACGGCGGTGGACGATGGCGAGGACTAGGAAGGGGCCGACTCGGAGCCGGGGAAGACGCAGCAGTGGATGCCCACGCGAAGTGGAGTACGAGGGTTCACTGGTTCGGCTGCGGTGTAAGGTTGCTGTCGCCACAGAATAACAGGGGGTGTGGGTGAGTAGAGGGATGGCCTGGCCAGCGGTGGGAGTAGTAGGGGGCGGTGAGACCTCCGCGACATCACAGCCGGCCACGGGAGGCAGGAGCACGCGACACGACCGGCGCTGGTTTGGGCAGCTGGAGCAAGAAGACCAGAGGTTGAAGAAGCACTACGGCCATTGGATGAACATCATACGATAATAGGAGCTAGAATCGTTCATATTGACTAAGTTGACAAAGCCCTCCGTCCCCGTCAACTTGGTAGGCCCACAAGTCAGCCGCCCACTATGCTGGGTTCCAGCTGGCAAGGGGAATATTCATTTTTTTGTGCGTAATAAGAAGGTATTTCCTTGCGTGCGAAGATAGCTGGTGGGTCAGCCATGTCAGCGGGGGGCAAGTTATTTTCGCGAAATACAGAGGCCCTTCCGGTGGGTCCCAGATGTCAGGTGGAGGAATCATTATTTTGCGCGTAATAAGGAGGCATTTCCTTGTGTGCGGCCGTGGACCCAGCTGTCAGCCTCTCCACTCACAGTCTACTTCCGATGGTGTCGTTCGTTGACCATGTTGACCACGCCACGCCGAGCGCATCCAAGGTCGTGGACGACGGCGAGGCCCCGGACAGCAACAAGCCGGAGATGGGAAGACGCGGGAGTGTAGTCGCAGACGGAGAGGTGTACGAGGGTTAACTGGTTCTAGTGCGGTGTGGTTCGGCAGTCGGTGGAGAAGAATAGGAGGTGTGGAGGGGTGGAGGGATGGCCTAGCCAACGGTGGAGTAGCGCTTCATAGCGAAGCGTGCTAAGCGGAGCTGAGGCGGGAGGTGGTCCCGACGGCGCTGGAGGAAGAAGACGAGAGATTGAAGATGGATGCCGGTCGTTGGATGTAAATCCAATGGCTAACATGTCAGAATCACTTGTTGACTAAATTGACAACGACTTGCGTTGGCTTCAACCTATAGGCCAATATTTTAGCCACCAAAAATGTGGCACGTATTCAATGTTGGGGAACATAGCAGAAATTTAAAATTTTCTATGCGTCACCAAGATCAATCTATGGAGTCATCTAGCAACGAGAGAGAGGGAGTGCATCTTCATACCCTTGAAGATCGCTAAGCGGAAGCGTTCAAGAGAACAGGGTTGATGGAGTCGTACTCGTCGTGATCCAAATCACCGATGATCCTAGCGCTGAACGGACAGCACCTCCACGTTCAACACACGTACGGAGCGGAGACGTCTCCTCCTCCTTGATCCAGCAAGGGGGAGGAGAAGTTGATGGAGATCCAGCAGCACGACGGCGTGGTGGTGGAAGTAGCGGGATCCCGGCAGGGCTTCACCAAGCACAAGCGGGGAGGAAGAGGTGTCACGGGAGGGAGGGAGGCGCCAGGGCTTCAGGTGTGGCTGCCCTCCCTCCCCTCCACTATATATAGGGGCCTAGGGGGTGGGGGGTGCCGGCCCCTAGTAGATCCCATCTAGGGAGGGGGGCGGCAGCCCTAGGGGTGGCTTGGCCTCCAAGCCAAGTGGAGGTGCCCCCACCCCTTAGGGTTTCCAACCCTAGGCGCATGGGAGGCCCAAGGGGGGGCGCACCAGCCCACCAGGGGCTGGTTCCCACGCCCCTTCAGCCCATGGGGCCCTCCGGGATAGGTGGCCCCACCCGGTGGACCCCTGGGACCCTTCCGGTGGTCCCGGTACAATACAAATGACTCCCGAAACTCTCCCGGTGGCCGAAACTAGACTTCCTATGTATAAATCTTTACCTCCGGACCATTACGGAACTCCTCGTGATGTCCGGGATCTCATCCGGGACTCCGAACAACTTTCGGTTAACCGCATACTAATATCTCTACAACTCTAGCGTCACCGAACCTTAAGTGTGTAGACCCTACGGGTTCGGGAGTCATGCAGGCATGGCCGAGACAACTCTCCGGTCAATAATCAACAGCGGGATCTGGATACCCATGTTGGCCCCCACATGCTCCACGATGATCTCATCGGATGAACCATGATGTCGAGGATTCAATCAATCCCGTATTCAATTCCCTTTGTCTACCGGTACGATACTTGCCCAAGATTCGATCGTCGGTATCCCGATACCTCGTTAAATCTCGTTACCGGCAAGTCTCTTTACTCGTTCCGTAACACATCATCCCGTGATCAAATCCTTGGTCACATTGTGCACATTACGATGATGTCCTACCGAGTGGGCCCAAAGATACCTCTCCGTTTACACGAAGTGACAAATCCCAGTCTCGATTCCTGCCAACCCAACAGACACTTTCGGAGATACCCGCAGTGCACCTTTATAGACACCTACTTACGTTGTGATGTTTGGTACACCCAAAGCATTCCTACGGTATCCGGGAGTTGCATAATCTCATGGTCCAAGGAAATGATACTTGACATTAGAAAAGCTTTTAGCATACGAACTACACGATCTTGTGCTAGGCTTAGGATTGGGTCTTGTCCATCACATCATTGTCCTAATGATGTGATCCCATTATCAACGACATCCAATGTCCATGGTCAGGAAACCGTAACCATCTATTGATCAACGAGCTAGTCAACTAGAGGCTTAGTAGGCACATGGTGTTGCCTATGTATCCACACATGTATCTGAGTTTCCTATCAATACAATTCTAGCATGGATAATAAACGATTATCATGAACAAGGAAATATAATAATAACTAATTTATTATTGCCTCTAGGGCATATTTCCAATAGTCTCCCACTTGCACTAGAGTCAATAATCTAGTTCACATCGCTATGTGATTAACACTCAAGGTCACATCCCCATGTGACTAACACCCAAGAGTTTACTAGAGTCAATAATCTAGTTCACATTACCATGTGATCAACACTCAATGAGTTCTGGGTTTGATCATGTTATGCTTGTGAGAGATGTTATAATCAACGGGTCTGAACCTTTCAGGTCCGTGTGTGCTTTACGAATCTCTATGCCATCTTGTAGATGCAGCTACCACGCTCAATTTGGAGCTATTCAAAATAACTGTCTACTATACGAATCCGGTTTACTACTCAGAATCATCCAGATTAGTGTCAAAGATTGCATCGGCATAACCCTTTATGACGAACTCTTTTATCACCTCCATAATCGAGAAAATTCCTTAGTCCACCAGTTACTAAGGATAACCTTGACCGTTGTCCTGTGATCCATTTCTAGATCACACTTGTACCCCTTGACTGACTCTTGGCTTGGCACACTTCAGGTGCAGTACACAACATAGCATACTATAGAGCCTACGTCTAAAGCATAGGGGACGACCTTCGTCCTTTCTCTCTCTTCTGCCGTGGTCAGGTCTTGAGTCTTACTCAATACTCACACCTTGTAACACAGCCAAGAACTCCTTCTTTGCTGATCTATTTTGAACTCCTTCAAAATCTTGTCACGGTATGTATTCAATTGAAAGTACTATTAAGCATTTTTGATCTATCCTTATAGATCTTGATGCTCAATATTCAAGTAGTTTAATCCAGGTTTTCCATCCAAAAACACTTTTCAAATAACCCTGCATGCTTTTCAGAAATTCTACATCATTTTTGATCAACAATATGTTAACAACATATACTCATCAAAAATTCTATAGTGCTCCCACTCACTTTTTTGGAAATACAAGTTTCTCATAAACTTTGTATAAACCCAAAATCTTTGATCATCTCATCAAAGCGTACATTCCAATTCCGAGATGCTTACTATAGTCCTTAGAAGGATTGCTGGAGCTTTGCATACTTGTCAGCATCTTTCAGGATTGACAAAAACTTCTGGTTGTATCACATACAACCTTTCCTCAAGAAAAACGTCGAGGAAACAATGTTTTGACATCCTTTCTGCAAGATTTCATAAATAATGCAGTAACTGCTAACATAATTCCAACAGACTCTTAGCATCGCTACGAGTGAGAAAGTCTCATCGTAGTCAACTCCTTGAACTTGTTGGGAAACATCTTAACGACAAGTCGAGCTTTCTTAATGGTGACACTTACCATCAATGTTTGTCTTCCTTTTAAAATCCATCTGCACCCAACAGCCTTACGACCATCAAGTAGTTCTTTCAAAGTCTATACTTTGTTTTATACATGGATCCTCTCTCGGATTTTATGGCCTCGAGCCATTCGTCGGAATCCGGGCCCACCATCGCTTCTCCATAGCTCGTAGGTTCATTGTTGTCTAGCAACATGACTTCCAATACAGGATTACGTACCACTCTGAAGTAGTACACATCCTTGTCGACCTATGAGGTTTGGTAGTGACTTGATCCGAAGTTTTATGATCACTATCATAAGCTTCCATTTCAATTGGTGTAAGTGCCACATGAACAACTTCCTGTGCCCTGCTACTCACTAGTTGAAGTGACGGTTCAATAACCTCATCAAGTCTCCACCATCCTCCCACTCAATTCTTTCGAGAGAAACTTTTCCTCGAGAAAGGACCTGTTTCTAGAAACAATCACTTTTGCTTCCGGATCTGAAATAGGAGGTATACCCAACTATTTTTGGGTATTCTATGAAGATGCATTTATCCGCTTTGGGTTCGAGCTTATCAGCCTGAAACTTTTTCACATAAGCATTGCAGCCCCAAACTTTTTAAGAAACGACAGCCTAGGTTTCTCTAAACCATAGTTCATACGGTGTCATCTCAACGGAATTGTGTGGTGCCCTATTTAAAGTGAATGCGGTTGTCTCTAATGCCTAACCCATAAACGATAGTGGTAATTTGATAAGAGACATCATGGTATGCACCATATCCAATAGGGTGCAGTTATGATGTCCGGACACACCATCACACTATGGTGGTCCAGGCGGTATTAGTTGTGAAACAATTTCCACAATGTCTTAATTGTGTGCCAAACTTGTAACTCAGATATTCATCTCTATGATCATATCATAGACATTTTATCATCTTGTCACGACGATCTTCAACTTCACTCTGAAATTACTTAAACCTTTCAATAATTCAGACTTGTGTTTCATCAAGTAAATATACTCAGCATCTACTCAAATCATCTGTGAGGTAAGAACATAATGATATCCACTGCGTGCCTCAGCACTTATTGGACTGCACACATCAAAATGTATTACTTCCAACAAGTTGCTTTCTTGTTCCATCTTACTGAAAACGAGGCCTTTCAGTCATCTTGCCCATGTGGTATGATTTGCATGTCTCAAGTGATTCAAAATCAAGTGAGTCCAAACGATCCATCTGCATGGAGTTTCTTCATGCATATCTACCAATAGACATGGTTCGCATGTCTCAATCATTTCAAAACGAGTGAGTCCAAATATCCATCAACATGGAGCTTCTTCATGCGTTTTATACCAATATGACTCAAATGGCAGCGCCACAAGTATGTGGTACTATCATTACTATCTTATATCTTTTGGCATGAACATGTGTATCGCTATGATCGAGATTCAATGAACCATTCATTTTAGGTGCAAGACCATTGAAGGTATTATTCAAATAAACAAAGTAACCATTATTCTCCTTAAATGAATAACTGTATTGCGATAAACATAATCCAATCATGTCTATGCTCAACGCAAACACAAAATAACAATTATTTAGGTTTAACACCAATCTCGATGGTAGAGGGAACATGCGATGCTTGATCATATCAACCTTGGAAACACTTCCAACACATATCGTCATCTCACCTTCAGCTAGTCTCCGGTTTATTCCGTAGCCTTTTATTTCGAGTTACTAACACTTAGCAACTGAACCGGTATTTTAATACCCTGGTGCTACTAGGAGTACTAGTAAAGTACACATTAATATAACGTATATCCAATATAATTCTGTTGACCTTGCTAGCCTTCTCAAATACCAAGTATCTAGGGTAGTTCTGCTTCAGCGACCGTTCCCCTTATTACAGAAGCACTTAGTCTCGGGTTTGGTTCAACCTTGGGTTTCTTCACTAGAGCAGCAACTGATTTGCCGTCTCATGAAGTATCCCTTCTTTCCCTTGCCCTTCTTGAAACTAGTGGTTTAACCATCAACAATTGATGCTCCTACTTGATTTCTACTTTCGCGGTGTCAAACATAGCGAGTTGCTCAAGGATCATCATGTCTATCCCTGATATGTTATAGTTCATCACGAAGCTCCAATACCTTGGTGGCAGTGACTATGGAGAATCATCACTATCTCATCTGGAAGATTAACTCCCAGTCGATTCAAGCAATTGTAGTACTCAGACAATCTGAGCACATGCTCAACGATTGAGCTTTTCTCCCTTAGTTTGCAGGCTTAAGAAACTTGTCAGAGGTCTCATACCTCTTGATGTGGGCACTAGTCTGAAATCCCAATTTCAGTCTTTGGAACATCTCATATGTTCTGCGACGTTTCAAAAACCGTCTTTGGTGCCACAATTCTAAACCGTTAGCATTACACACTGAACTATCACGTAGTCATCAAAACGTGTATGTCAGACGTTTCCCAACATCTACAAACGATGCTCGAGGATCAGCACACTGAGCGGTGCATTAAGGACATAATCCTTCTGTGCAGCAATGAGGACAATCCTTAGTTTACGGACCCAGTCCGCATAGTTGCTACTGTCAACTCTCAAATAAATTTTCTCTAGGAACATATCTAAAACAGTAGAACTATAGCACAAGCTACAACATAATTTGCAAAGACCTTTTGACTATGTTCATGATAATTAAGTTCATCTAATCAAATTATTTAATGAACTCCCACTTAGATAGACATCCCTCTAGTCATCTAAGTGATACATGATCCGAGTCATCTAGGCCGTGTCCGATCATCACGTGAGACGGACTAGTCATCATTGGTGAACATCTTCATGTTGATCGTATCTTCTATACAACTCATGTTCGACCTTTCGGTCTTCCGTGTTCCGAGGCTATGTCTGTACATGCTAGGCTCGTCAAGTCAACCTAAGTGTATTGCGTGTGTAAATCTGGCTTACACCCGTTGTATGCGAACGTTAGAACCTATCACACCCGATCATCACGTGGTGCTTCGGGACAACGGACCTTAGCAACGGTGCACAGTTAGGGGGAACACTTTCTTGAAATTATGGTGAGGGATCATCTTATTTATGCTACCATCGTTCTAAGCAAATAAGATGTAAAACATGATAAACATCACATGCAATCAAATAGTGACATGATATGGCCAATATCATTTTGCTCCTTTTGATCTCCATCTTCGGGGCGCCATGATCATCGTCGTCACCGGCATGACACCATGATCTCCATCATCTTGATCTCCATCATCGTGTCTTCATGAAGTTGTCTCGTCAACTATTACTTCTACTACTATGGCTAACGGTTAGCGATAAAGTAAAGTAATTACATGACGTATAAGTTGACACGCAGGTCATAAATAAATTAAGACAATTCCTATGGCTCCTGCCGGTTGTCATACTCATCGACATGCAAGTCGTGATTCGTATTACAAGAACACGATCAATCTGATACATCACATATATCATTCATCACATCCTTTTGGCCATATCACATCACACGGCATATGCTGCAAAAACAAGTTAGACGTCCTCTAATTGTTGTTGCAAGTTTTTACATGACTGCTATAGGTTTCTAGCAAGAACCTTTCTTACCTACGCCAAAACCACAATGTGATATGCCAATTTCTATTTACCCTTCATAAGGACCCTTTTCATCAAATCTGATCCGACTAAAGTGGGAGAGACAGACACCCGCTAGCCACCTTATGCAACTTGTGCATGTCAGTCGGTGGAACCAGTCTCACGTAAGCGTACGTGTAAGGTCGGTCTGGGATGCTTCATCCCACGATGCCGCCAAATCAAGATAAGACTAGTAACGACAAGTAAATTGACAAAATCAACGCCCATAACAACTTGTGTTCTACTCGTGCATAGAAACTACGCATAGACCTAGCTCATGATGCCACTGTTGGGGAACGTAGCAAAAATTTAAAATTTTCTACGCATCACCAAGATCAATCTATGGAGTCATCTAGCAACAAGAGAGAGGGAGTGCATCTTCATACCCTTGAAGATCGCTAAGCAGAAGCGTTCAAGAGAACGAGGTTGATGGAGTCGTACTCGTCGTGATCCAAATAACCGATGATCCTAGCACCGAACGGACGGCACCTCCGCGTTCAACACACGTACGGAGCGGAGACGTCTCATCCTTCTTGATCCAGCAAGGGGGAGGAGAAGTTGATGGAGATCCAGCAGCACGACGGCGTGGTGGTGGAAGTAGCGGGATCTCGGTAGGGCTTCGCCAAGCACAAGCGGGGAGGAAGAGGTGTCACGGGAGGGAGGAAGGCACCAGGGCTTCAGGTGTGTCTGCCCCCCCTCCCCTCTACTATATATAGGGGCCTAGGGGGGGCACCGGCCCCTTGTAGATCCCATCTAGGGAGGGGGCGGCAGTCCTAGGGGTGGCTTGGCCTCCAAGCCAAGTGGAGGCGCCCCCACCCCTTAGGGTTTCACA
>NC_041388.1:11157051-11178650 GCF_002162155.2 Triticum dicoccoides
GGTGGGTGCACCAGCCCACCAGGGGCTGGTTCCCACGCCCCTTCAGCCCATGGGGCCCTCCAGGATAGGTGGCCCCACCCGGTGGACCCCCGGGACCCTTCCGGTGGTCCCGGTACAATACCGATCACTCCCGAAACTCTCCCGGTGGCCGAAACTGGACTTCTTATATATAAATCTTTACCTCCGGACCATTCCGGAACTCCTCATGACGTCCGGGATCTCATCTGGGACTCCGAACAACTTTTGGTTAACCGCATACTAATATCTCTACAACTCTAGCATCACCGAACCTTAAGTGTGTAGACCCTACGGGTTCGGGAGACATGTAGACATGACCGAGACAACTCTCCGGTCAATAACCAACAGCGGGATCTGGATACCCATGTTGGCTCCCACATGCTCCATGATGATCTCATCGGATGAACCACGATGTCGAGGATTCAATCAATCCCGTATTCAATTCCCTTTGTCTATCGGTACGATACTTGCCCGAGATGTTGGAAATATGCCCTAGAGGCAATAATAAATTGGTTATTATTATATTTCCTTGTTCATGATAATCGTTTATTATCCATGCTAGAATTGTATTGATAGGAAACTCAGATACATGTGTGGATACATAGACAACAACATGTACGTAGTAAGCTTCTAGTTGACTAGCTCGTTGATCAATAGATGGTCACGGTTTCCTGACCATGGACATTGGATGTCGTTGATAATAGGATCACATCATTAGGAGAATGATGTGATGGACAAGACCCAATCCTAAGCCTAGCACAAAGATCGTGTAGTTCGTATGCTAAAGCTTTTCTAATGTCAAGTATCATTTCCTTAGACCATGAGCTTGTGCAACTCTCGGATACCGTAGGAGTGCTTTGGGTGTGCCAAACGTCACAATGTAACTATGTGGCTATAAAGGTACACTACAGGTATCTCCGAAAGTGTCTGTTGGGTTGGCATGAATCGAGACTAGGATTTGTCACTCCGTGTAAACGGAGAGGTATCTCTGGGCCCACTCGGTAGGACATCATCATAATGTGCACAATGTGACCAAGGAGTTGATCACAGGATGATGTGTTACGGAACGAGTAAAGTGACTTGCCGGTAACGAGACTGAACAAGGTATTGGGATACCGACGATCGAGTCTCGGGCAAGTAACGTACCGATTGACAAAGGGAATTGTATACGGATTGATTGAATCCTCGACATCGTGGTTCATCCGATGAGATCATCGTGGAGCATGTGGGAGCCAACATGGGTATCCAGATCCCGCTGTTGGTTATTGACCGGAGAGTTGTATCGGCCATGTCTGCATGACTCCCGAACCCGTAGGGTCCACACACTTAAGGTTCGATGACGCTAGGGTTATAGGGAAAGTATGTACGTGGTTACCAAATGTTGTTCGGAGTCACGGATGAGATCTCGGACGTCACGAGGAGTCCCGGAATGGTCCGGAGGTAAAGATTGATATATAGGAAGTATGGTTTTGGCCACCGGAAGTGTTCCGGGCATCATCGGTAGTGTACCGGGACCACCGGAGGGGTCCGGGGCTCCACCAGGTGGGGCCACCAGCCCCGGAGGCATACATGGGCCAATAGTGGGAAGGGACCAGCCCCTAGGTGGGCTGGGGCGCCTCCCCACCAAGGCCGATGCGCCTGGAGAGAAGAGGGGGCAAACCCTAAGGGCAGATGGGCCCTAAGGCCCATGCCTGGTGCGCCTCCCTCTCCCCCACCTGGCCGACATCCCAGATGGGGATTGGGGCTGCCGCCACCCCTAGGGTGGAAACCCTAGGTGGGGGCGCAGCCCTCCCTCTTCCCCTATATATAGTGGAGGCAAAGGGGCATCCCAACACATGAGGTCCTTCCCCTGTTGGCGCAACCCTACCCCTCTTCCTCCTCGTCTCTCGTAGTGCTTGGCAAAGCCCTGCTGGAGTCCCGCGCTCCTCCACCACCACCACGCCGTCGTGCTGCTGCTGGATGGAATATTCCCCAACCTCTCCTTCTCCCCTTGCTGGATCAAGGCGTAGGAGACATCACCGGGCTGTACATGTGTTGAACACGGAGGTGTCGTCCGTTCGGCACTAGGATCATCGGTGATTTGGATCACGACGAGTATGACTCCATCAACCCCGTTCACTTGAACGCTTCCGCTTAGCGATCTACAAGCGTATGTAGATGCACTCTCCTTCCCCTTGTTGCTAGATTACTCCATAGATTGATCTTGGTGATGCGTAGAAAATTTTAAATTTCTGCTACGTTCCCCAACAGTGGCATCATGAGCTAGGTCTATGCGTAGTTTCTATGCACGAGTAGAACACAAAGTAGTTGTGGGCGTCGATATTGTCAATTATCTTGCCGTCACTAGTCTTATCTTGATTCGGCGGCATTGTGGGATGAAGCGGCCCAGACCAACCTTACACGTATGCTTACGTGATACCGGTTCCACCGACTGACATGTAGTAGTTGCATAAGGTGGCTAGCGGGTGTCTGTCTCTCCCACTTTAGTCGGATCGGATTCGATGAACAGGGTCCTTATGAAGGGTAAATAGAAATTGGCAATTCACGTTGTGGTTTTGGCGTAGGTAAGAAACGTTCTTGCTAGAAACCTATAGCAGCCACGTAATAAACTTGCAACAACAATTAGAGGACGTCTAACTTGTTTTTGCAGCATATGCCTTGTGATGTGATATGGCCAAAAGGATGTGATGAATGATATATGTGATGTATGAGATTGACCATGTTCTTGTAATAGGAATCACGACTTGCATGTCGATGAGTATGACAATCGGCAGGAGCCATAGGAGTTTTCTTAATTTATTTATGACCTCCGTGTCAACATAAACGTCATGTAATTACTTTACTTTATTGCTAAAGCGTTATCCATAGTAGTAGAAGTAATAGATGACGAGACAACTTCAAGAAGACGCGATGATGGAGATCATGATGATGGAGATCATGGTGTCATGCCGGTGACAACAATGGTCATGGAGCCCCGAAGATGGAGATCAAAAGGAGCAAAATCATATTGGCCATATCATGTCACTATTTGATTGCATGTGATGTTTATCATGTTTTACATCTTATTTGCTTAGAACGACGGAAGCTTAAATAAGATGATCCCTCGTAATAATTTCAAGAAAGTGTTCCCCCTAACTATGCACCATTGTGAAGGTTCGTTGTTTCGAAGCACCACGTGATGATCGGGTGTGATAGATTCTAACGTTCGAATACAACGGGTGTAAGCCAGATTTACACACGCAATACACTTAGGTTGACTTGACGATCCTAGCATGTACAGACATGGCATCGGAACACGGAAGACCGAAAGGTCGAACATGAGTCGTATAGAAGATACGATCAACATGAGATGTTCATCGTTGATGACTAGTCTGTCTCACGTGATGATCGGACACGGCCTAGTCGATTCGGATCATGTTTCACTTAGATGACTAGAGGGATGTCTATCTGAGTGGGAGTTCATTAAATAATTTGATTATATGAACTCAACTATCATGAACATAGTCTAAATTGTCTTTGAAAATATGTTGTAGATAAATAGCTCACGTTGTAGCTCCTTGTTATAATGCGTTCCTAGAGAAAGACCAAGTTGAAATATATTGTAAGCAATGATGCGGACTAGGTCCGTAGTCCGAGGAGTGTCCTCACTGCTACGCAGAAGGCTTACGTCTTTGATGCACCGCTCGATGTGCAAACCCCTACAACGTCGTCTGTGGATGTTGTGAACACCTAACAGACACGTCCTGATGACTACTTGATAGTTTAGTGCACCATACTTTACGGCTTAGAATCAGGATTCCAATGACTTTTTGAACGCCATAGAACATATGAGATGTTCCAAGAGCTGAAATTGGGATTTCAAGCTCATGCCCGTGTTGAGAGGTGTGAGACCCCTGACAAGTTCTTTTGCCAACAAGATGGAGGAGAATAGCTCAGCTAGTGAGCATGTGCTCAGAATGTCTGGGTGCTACAATCACTTAAATCAAGTGGGAGTTAAACTTCCAGATAAGATAGTGATTGATAGAGTTCTCTAGCCACTATCACTAAGATACTAGATCTTCGTGATGAACTATGACATGCAAGGGATGGAGTTGATCCCGGAGCTGTTCGCGGTGCTTAAGACCGCAAAAGGTAGAAATCAAGAAGGAGCATCAAGTGTTGATGGTTTAACAAGACCACTGGTTTCAAGAAGGGCAAGGGATAGAAGGGAAACTTCATGGATGGCAAACCAGTTGCCGCTCCAGTGAAGGAACCCAAGGTTGAACCCAAACCCGAGACTAAGTGCTTCTATTGTAAGGGGAACGGTCACTCGTAGCGGAATTACCCCAAATGCATGGAAGATAAGAAGGCTGGCAACTTCAAAGTATATACATGTTATTAATGTGTACCTCAGTAGTACTCCTGGTAGCACCTGGGTATTGGATACCGGTTCAGTTACTATTATTGGTGACTTGAAGCAAAAGCTACGGACTAAACGGAGACTAGCTAAGGGAGAGGTGACGATATGTGTTGGAAGTATTTCCAAAGTTGATGAGATCACCATCGCACGCTCCATCTGCCTTCGGGATTAGTATTGAACCTAGATAAATGTTATCAGGTGTCTACGTTGAGCATGAATATGATTAGATCATGTTCATTGCAATATGGTCATTCATTTAAGTTAGAGAATAATGGTTATTCTGTTTACATGAATGATACCTTTCATGGTCATGCACCCTATGTGAATGGTTCATTGAATCTCGGTCGTGGTAATACACATGTTCACGCCAAAAGATGTAGAGTTAATAATGATAGTACCACTTTCTCGTGGCACTGCCGCTTAGGTCATATTGGCGTAAGATGCATGAAGAAACTCCATGTCGATGGATGTTTGGAGTCACTTGATTTTGAATCGCTTGACACATGCGAGCCATGCCTCATGGGCAGGATGACTAAGACCCCGTTTTCAGGTACAATGAAACGGGCAAGTGACTTGTTGGAAATCATGCATGCTGATACGTGTGATCCAATGAGAATTGAAGCATGCAGTGGATATCGCTATTTTCTCATCTTCACTGACGATTTGAGTAGATATAGGTATATTTACTTAATGAAGCACAAGTCTGAAACGTTTGAAAAGTTCAAGCGATTTCAGAGTGAAGTTAAGAATCATCATAACAAAAAGATCATGTTCCTACGATCTGATCAAAAGGGGATTTTTTGAGTTATGAGTTTGGCAATCACTTAAGACATTGTGGAATTGTTTCACAGTTTAAGCCACCTGGAACACCACAGGGTAATGGTGTGTCCGGACATCTTAATCGAACCTTATGAGATATGGTGTGATCTATGATGTCTCTTACCGATCTACCGTTTTTCATTTTGAGGTTATGCGTTAGAGACATCTGCATTCACTTTAGATAGGACACCATCTAAATCCATTGAGACGGCATCGTATGAACATTGGTTTGGCAAGAAACCAAAGTTGTCGTTTCTTAATGTTTGGGGCTGCGATGCTTAAGGCTTCAGCCAGAGAAGCTCGAACCCAAAGCAGACAAACACATCTTCATAGGATACCCAAAGGTGACAGTTGGGTATACCTTCTATCTCAGATCCGAGGGCAAATTGTTTGTCGCTAAGAACGGGTCCTTTCTCGAGAAGGAGTTTCTCTCGAAAGAATTGAGTGGGAGGAAGATAGAACTTGATGAGGTTGTCGAACCTTTACTTCAACCAGAGAGTGATGCAACACAGAAAGATGTTTTCTGTGGCGCCTACGTCTGTTGAATAGGAAGTTAATGATAGTGATCATAAAGCTTTGGATCAAGTTGCTATCGAACCTCGTAGGTCAACAAGGATATGTACTACTCCTAAGTGGTACAGTAATCCTGTCTTAGATATCATGTTGTTAGACAACAACAAACCTACGAGCTATGGAGAAGCGATGGTGGGCCCGTATTCTGACAAATGGTTAGAAGCCATGAAATCCGAGATAGGATCCATATATCAGAACAAAGTATGGACTTTGGTGGACTTGCCCAATGATAGGCAAGCCATTGAGATAAATGGGTCTTTAAGAAGAAGACGGACGTGGGTGGTAATGTTACCGTCTATGAAGCTCGACTTGTGGGAAAGAGTCTTTTCACAAGTTCAAGGAGTTGACTACGATGAGAATTTCTCACCCGTAGCGATGCTTAAGTCCGTCGGAATCATGTTAGCATTAGCTGTATTTTTCGATTATGAAATCTTACAGATGGATATCAAAACAAGTTTTCTTACCAGTTTTCGTAAGAAAAGTTGTATGTGATAAAATAAAAGGTTTTGACGATCCTAAGGATGCTAAAAGGTATGCTGGCTCCAGCAATCCTTCTATGGACTAGAGCAAGCATCTCGGAATCGGAATATATGTTTTGATGGAGTGATCAAAGCTTTTAGGTTTATACAATGTTTGCTAGAAACTTGTATTTACAAGAAAGTGAGTGGGAGCACTACAACATTTCTGATAAGTATATGTGGATAACATATTGCTGATTCGAAATAATGTAGAATTTCTTGAAAGCATAAACGGATGTTTGAAGAGTGTTTTTCAAAGGAAGACCTGGATAAAGCTGCTTACAAATTGGACATCAAGATCTATAGAGATAGATCAAGACGCCTGATGATACTTTCAAAGAACGCACACCTTGACATGTTTTTGAAGGAGTTTAAAATAGATCAGTCAAAGAAGGGGTTCTTACCTGAGTTGTAAGGTGTGAAGTTGAGTAAGACTCAAAGCTTGACCACGGCAGAAGAAAGAGGAAGGACGAAGGTCGTCCCCTATGCTTTTGTCATAGGCTCTATACGGTATGCCATGCTGAAGTACCGCACCTGATGTGTGCCTTGCCACATGTCTGGCAAGAGGGTACAAAGGTGATCTAGGAGTAGATCACCGGATAGCGGTCAAAAAATATATCCTTAGAGGAATAAGGAAATGTTTCTCGGTTATGGAGGTGATAAAGAGTTCGACATAAAGAGTTACGTCGATGCAAGCTTAACACCTATCCGGATAGCTCTGAGTAGAGATACCGGATACGTATAATGGAACAATAATTTGGAATAGCTCCAAGTGGAACGTGGTAGCATCATCTACGATATGACATAAAGTTTTGCGAAGTACATAGGGATCTGAATATGGCAAGACCCGTTGACTACAACCTCTTTCACAAGCATAACATGATCAAACCCAGAACTCTTTGAGTGTTTATCACATAGTGATGTGAACTAGATCATTGAGTCTAGTAGACTCTTGGATGTTGGTCACATGGCGATGTGACCTATGAGTGTTAATCACATGGCGATGTGAACTAGATTATTGACTCTTGTGCAAGTGGGAGACTGTTGGAAATATGCCCTAGAGGCAATAATAAATTGGTTATTATTATATTTCCTTGTTCATGATAATCGTTTATTACCCATGCTAGAATTGTATTGATAGGAAACTCAGATACATGTGTGGATACATAGACAACAACATGTCCCTAGTAAGCCTTTAGTTGACTAGCTCGTTGATCAATAGATGGTTATGGTTTCCTGACCATGGACATTGGATGTCGTTGATAACGGGATCACATCATTAGGAGAATGATGTGATGGACAAGACCCAATCCTAAGCCTAGCACAAAGATCGTGTAGTTCGTATGCTAAAGCTTTTCTAATGTCAAGTATCATTTCCTTAGACCATGAGATTGTGCAACTCACAGATACCGTAGGAGTGCTTTGGGTGTGCCAAACATCACAAAGTAACTGGGTGGCTATAAAGGTACACTACAGGTATCTCCGAAAGTGTCTGTTGGGTTGGCACGAATCGAGACTGGGATTTGTCACTCCGTGTAAACGGAGAGGTATCTCTGGGCCCACTCGGTAGGACATCATCATAATGTGCACAATGTGACCAAGGAGTTGATCACGGGATGATGTGTTACAGAACGAGTAAAGTGACTTGCCGGTAACGAGACTGAACAAGGTATTGGGATACCGATGATCGAGTCTCGGGCAAGTAACGTACCGATTGACAAAGGGAATTGTATACGGATTGATTGAATCCTCGACATCGTGGTTCATCCGATGAGATCATCGTGGAGCATGTGGGAGCCAACATGGGTATCTAGATCCCGCTATTGGTTATTGACCGGAGAGTTGTCTCGGCCATGTCTGCATGACTCCCGAACCCGTAGGGTCTGCACACTTAAGGTTCGATGGCGCTAGGGTTATAGGGAAAGTATGTACGCAGTTACCGAATGTTGTTCGGAGTCCCGGATGAGATCCCGGACGTCACGAGGAGTTCCGGAATGGTCCGAAGGTAAAGATTGATATATAGGAAGTATGGTTTTGGTCACCGGAAATGTTTCGGGCATCACCGGTAGCGTACCGGGACCACCGGAGGGGTCCGGGGGTCCACCAGGTGGGGCCACCAGCCCCGGAGGCATACATGGGCCAATAGTGGGAAGGTACCAGCCCCTAGGTGGGCTGGGGCACCTCCCCACCAAGGCCCATGCGCCTAGAGAGAAGAGGGGGCCAACCCTAAGGGCAGATGGGCCCTAAGGCCCATGCCTGGTGCGCCTCCCTCTCCCTCCCACTTGGCCGCCACCCCAGATGGGGATTGGGGCTGCTGCCACCCCTAGGGTGGAAACCCTAGGTGGGGGCGCAGCCCTCCCTCTTCCCCTATATATAGTGGAGGCAAAGGGGCACCCCAACACATGAGGTCCTTCCCCTGTTGGCGCAGCCCTACCCCTCTTCCTCCTCGTCTCTCGTAGTGCTTGGCGAAGCTCTGCTGGAGTCCCGCGCTCCTCCACCAACACCACGCCGTCGTGCTGCTTCTGGATGGAATCTTCCCCAACCTCTCCTTCTCCCCTTGCTAGATCAAGGCGTAGGAGACATCACCGGGCTATACGTGTGTTGAACACGGAGGTGCCATCCGTTCGACACTAGGATCATTGGTGATTTGGGTCACAACGAGTACGACTCCATCAACCCCGTTCACTTGAACGCTTCCGCTTAGCGATCTACAAGGGTATGTAGACGCACTCTCCTTCCCCTTGTTGCTAGATTACTCCATAGATTGATCTTGGTCATGTGTAGAAAATTTTAAATTTCTGGTACGTTCCCCAACACGAGATTCGATTGTCGGTATCCCGATACCTCGTTCAATCTCGTTACCGGCAAGTCTCTTTACTCGTTCTGTAACACATCATCCCGTGATCAACTCCTTGGTCACATTGTGCACATTATGATGATGTCCTACCGAGTGGGCCCAGAGATACCTCTCCATTTACACGGAGTGACAAATCCCAGTCTCGATTCGTGCCAACCCAACAGACACTTTCGGAGATACCCGCAGTGCACCTTTATAGCCACCTAGTTACGTTGTGACGTTTAGTACACCCAAAGCATTCCTACGGTATCCGGGAGTTGCACAATCTCATGGTCTAAGGAAATGATAATTGACATTAGAAAAGCTTTTAGCATACAAACTACATGATCTTGTGCTAGGCTTAGGATTGAGTCTTGACCATCACATCATTCTCCTAATGATGTGATCCCGTTATCAATGATATCCAATGTCCATGGTCAGGAAACCGTAACCATCTATTGATCAACGAGCTAGTCAACTAGAGGCTTACTAGGGACATGATGTTGTCTATGTATCCACACATGTATCTGAGTTTCCTATCAATACAATTCTAGCATGGATAATAAACGATTATCATAAACAAGGAAATATAATAATAACTAATTTATTATTGCCTCTAGGGCATATTTCCAACATTCAACCCATTTTTTCAGAATTTACAGTCTTTTTTTGTGCGATAGAATTTACAGTCAATTTGATCTTTTTTTGAATTAAAGCCATTAGCTGGGCTGGGTGAACAAATAATGTAGCGTCCATGCGGCCCATTTATTTTATTCCCTAAAAAATTACATGCCATTTGCACTTTCTCGAAATACACGATTTTGCTGGGCTGATTCTAATTATAATGTTGGGTTGGGCCAGCAATGTTATCAAAAAATAAAAAGGGGCTGAGCATTTTGTTATAAATATATTTAAATAATAAGTGATATTATTACATTCGTCCTTAAATCTTAACAAGCTTTTGTACACAATCACTAGGATTTTCGTGCCAAAACAATCCAGGATTTTATTTGTTAAGAAATTATTTTTATAAGTTAATAAGATGTGGGATATTGTTTTCTTACATATGTAAGTATCTGTTAAATATATGATGACAATAAAAACAATATATAATAACATATAAAATAATTTAAATATATATAATATAGTTATAAGGGAAACATAAGTTGGACCTAGCGTTCCTATTCTTATATAAAAAAATAGAACAGACCTCTGCGTTTTCTTCAAAAAAATACATAAATTGGGCTGCCAAAATTAAAACCTCGGATGGGAGGTCCATAGGCCGGTCGATACATGACGGCCCTAATTAAATACAAACAGGCCTATGGACCTCCCATCCGAGGTCGTGGGCTGCACATGTTAAAAATGAAAGCCTAGACGGGGCAGCCCAAAACCACGTCCAACACTTGCCAAAACTTCGTCCCTCGTTTTCTCTGTGTTTCGCACACTCGACATTATGTGGGCATTTTGATTGTGCATCATATGAAGATGTGATATGCATGAATGTTGATCAGCATGATGTTAACTGGCTGGTAGTTCCATTTTTGACCATGAATAAAACTTCTGACATGATGTTAACCCTGTTTGAAAAGGCCGTGTTAATATAAATGCTCTACCTCTGAAAGTTGCAGTTTCTTATCTGAAACTGAACTTGCAGTTTCTTATCTGAAACTGAAACTTGCAGTTTCTTCTCTGAGAATCACATTGTCTGCACTTTTATACTCCTATGAATCTACATCTTTTTAAGTGCTAAAAATAGATCTCTAGAATTCATAAAATACTTCATATGCTCAATACTGCAAATCTGAAATTCAAAAGACATTCATATATGAAAGTACTCTCAAAATACACAACACAAAACACAATTCACAACCTGCAAATACTGACAACCCTAAGCTCCTCCTGACAATTCACAACCTGCCCGACTATTGGGCTGGGGGGCAGCCCCCTCCTATTCCTCGGCGGTAGACAGTCGCCCCGTGAGACGATGTGAACGGTGAGGGAGATGATGGCGGGGAAGCGTCGTCGGGCCAACTGCTTTTCTCCTCTTGCAATTGGGTTCGATCGACGAAGACTCCACCGGCTCGCTCTGGCAGGACACCCTCACAAACGGCACCCTGTAGATGCTCGATCCTTCAATCTCTGGTGGATGCTCCATCTGGGATCGATACTCCCACCACCGCTCCCTCATGATCGGATTCGGTGAATCTGTTTGCTCCATGGCCCAGAGGAGCAGCTCTATGTACTCCGGCACGACTCCCTCCGGGAGTATCGCCGCCTTTTCGCTCTGTTGCAGATATTGGGCCATGAATGTCGTCGTCGCCGCTAGTTGGTCCTTGTTGTCAAACCAAGACTGTATCTCCAACATCCTAGATAGCTTCACAGGGTCGCCGTCTGCGATCCTCACGTATCGGTTGTACTCCTCCATCGATCTACTTCTCCACAGCACCTTCACTCGTCGGCGGTGGTTTTTGAATGGAAGAGGAGAGGAGCAGCGCTGGTTTTGGATTAGAATGGCAGAGGAGCGACATTGGTTTTGGACTGGAACAGGAGAGGAGGGGTGGTGGTTTTGAAATGGAAGAGGAGAGGAGCGGCGTTGCATTTAGATTGGAACAGGAGAGGAGCGGCGGTGGTTTAAGAGGAGAAGAGCGGAAGAGCGGCGCTGGTTTTGGAAGTATTTTTTTTGTTGTTTTGCGTATTTTGGGTCAAAGTTTAACCACGTACTGTATTTGACAAGCAAAATGTGAATGTATGTCACAAAAAATTGGATCGTTTGGTTCGTATCTGAATGTACTTTCACATTATATTATTTTTGCAATGTATAACATATATTTTATGTGCGAAAATCATGGTCAATTATGACCCAGAATAAAAGGGAGGCTAGTTAATGTGGGGTTGCTTTCTTAATTGAAGGGTAAATTGATTTTGATTTTGATCCAGTCACAGCGCGCCGACCCTCTCGTCCAATCCTAAATCGCTGCCGCACGCTCCTTTCCCTCTTCTCCATTCCAAAACCACTGTCTCGCCTCTCCCTCTTCTGATCTTCTCCATTGCAAAACCACCTCTTCTCCTCTCCATCATCTCCATTCCAAAACCACCTTCTCGCCTCTCCCTCTTCTGATCTTCTCCATTGCAAAACCACCTCCTCATGCACGTGGCCCGGGGGCGCAATTGTCGTCATTTTGATCTGAAGTGCCGGATTATAACATATAACACGAAAAAATGCAACTTGACAAGAAATCATAACCTCACTGCCCAAAGGAGACAACATGAATCCCGACAGCAAACTAGACGAGGAACAAAGCTCAAATTAAAGATAAACTCGTAGAAAAGGGGTCCGTCGATAGATGTCCTAATTAACATAGCCGGCTTGACCTAGATGCCAGCCGAGTAGTCACTGTTCGTGCATGTGCCCCCAATGACTAGACCAACTCAGTTGTCGCTGTTTAACCCTCATAGTGATCCGAAGCACATGACACCTAATTTTGGGAGATGACAAGAAACCTTTTTTTAGATTTCTCACCACAACTACAGCCATGTACAACATAGCCTGCACGATATGTAGACGATAGCCAATCCAGGCGTGTCTACTGGAGTCTGGTCACATGCATGGATGAACTGATCTTCCGTGTCTTGCAGGGATCGTCCAGTCACCAACGTAGTACAACACTTCTCTAGTACTATCGCTCGTCTCCCTCTTCTATTAAGTCACCCGACTTGCGGGGCCGGGGAGTGTGCTATGGTTGGTTCTCAATTGCCGTCCCACATGTGTGTGCAAACGCAATATGACGGGCATTCCATTCGGAGAGCAGCGTGCCAAACCGACCGACTGTTTGGGGTGCGACGCGAACGCGACGGGCGTGCTGTATACTCCGTACATGTGTATCGTCGTTGTCTAGATGCTTTGCTCCATGGCGCGGGCGCAATCCATGGATACAAAATTAGTATATTGTATACTATTTAAAAGTCGAGGGCGGGGCTTTTCCTGTGCGGTAGGCGGCGGGGCAGTTCCGCCTAGTCGGTTCGATAGAGACGCGAGAAGACAAGGGAGTAGGCTACTGTAAACGTAGGGCTGTGTGATTTGATAGCAAGTTACTGCTGGACAGGTGGGGACCCGTGATTTGACTTGCCATTATCATTTTAATTATGGTGCTATGACCGGCGTGAGTCTCCCGATTCCTGACCACCTCCATTACGAAGAAAGAGATAGAGAGGAGTAAAAAAAATACACTTATAGCCAACCTTATAGCCAACCTTGTTGTAGTATGAGTGACTAAGTGATGACTATGTATGACATGCCAACATCAAATAGCCTAACGCACAGTGTTAAATCTCCAAGGGCGCGACCGCGTGAGCGATGCGACGGTCGTGGTAGGCGCGACCATGATACGGGCTGCTGGCAGCCCTTGGATCTGAGATCAAACGGTCGCATGCTAAGTTGCTGAAAATTTGCAGAATAACCCTCTAGGATAGGATATTCACCCATAGGTCTAGACTCACGCCATTCAACCATTCGATCTCAGATACAAGGGCTCTCGGAAGCCCGTGTCATGGGAGAATGGAAAACCACTACCCTGCCGTTCGCATGCTGGCAGTTCGCTCCTACTCGTCCCCGCACGTCCTTCAATACTACGGCGGTTCTCTCCTAGTCGTCCCATCCATTCACATTATGGCAGTTCCACTAATCCTAACCCTCCTCCCAAATTCATGGCGTCCCAAATCTCCACGATCGGCGATGAGTACAATGTTAGAACCATCACTGGCGATGAGTTCGACGTCATCTACACCCGTTCTTCTACGACGGTGAAAGGATGCCTTTCTCGCTTCAGACGCATGTTCGAAAACTCAAATGATGAGTGGGTCGCTGTGATAGATGTTGAGTACACCACAGTCCTGGGACCAGAGAAGGATCTAAAGGACGAAGAGAGGAAGAAACCCACCGTGATCCAGGTTTGCGTACATAACGTTTGCTTGGTCTACCACATATGCCATGCCGACGTTGAGTGCCAAGATTTTAAGAACTTCCTCAGGGATAAAACAGTGAAATTCGTTAGTGTAGACTTTAAGAACGACAGTGATGTCCTGTGTTGGATAGGTCTCGTTGTAGGCAACCCCTTCGACCTCCAGAAGAATCGGCTGGTGTCCTCTCGTCAACCTTCAATGCTGACCCTGGAAGGAGCCATGGTTCATCCTTCGTACGGTAAACTGGAGAAACCTCCATACATGTTTCATTGTCATGCATGGCAGCGGAATGTACTAGATATAGACCACATCCACTACGCCAAGGGTTGGATGAAGAGCAACAGCCAAGTGTGCGGTTCAAGCAAAGAAATATCGGCCAAGAGGAAGAGGGACAAGGACGAAGTCGAGGACGTGGACGAGGACTCCGAGTAAGGTGGCAGTGTCGTTGCTCATGGTGGTTCTAATGCAGTGTCTACCGGAATAGTTGCAAAGTTTAATTTCAGGTGTGCTTAATTTAATTTGAGGGGTGTGTTGTGCTGAGCCCCCAACAGAGCTATGTTATGTTTCTTCTCGTTACTTTAACTCTTCAGTACGTACATACTAGTATTTCTTACATTTCATCTTTTAGTTGGTATAGTACTACCACTCGTTTCTTCACATTATATACGTACAATATATATGGCCAACATCATATAGCCAGCAGTTTAGTTGTCAAAGAATTTCAGGGTGCTTAGTTTTGTCAAAGAATTCCAGGATGCTTAGAGGGTGCTTGGATCCAAGGGACTTATTTTAGTCTGACTAAAATTAGTCTCATTAAGAGGCTAAAGTTCCAAGCACCCCTGACTAAAGAGGGGCTAAAACTAGTCTTGAGACTAATTTTTTTTAGTCAGGAGTACCCCTACTAAAATGTGGATTAGTCCTCTCTCTACTCATTTAACTCCTCTCCTTTAACACAGGCGAGTTCTGGATTGGAGGGTTTGGAGGATAATAAATGCTCATTAACTTGATTTTAGCCTTTTTAGTATTTGGATCCAAGCATGGGTGAGGCTAGCATGTTTTAGTCCCACTACTTTTAGTCATGGGACTAAAACGTATCCAAGCACCCTCTTAGTTTTATTTGAGGGGTGGGTTGTGCTGGACACCATTATTGTGACTAGCCTTTTTAATAGTACTACTAGCAAAAGAGCCCGTGCATTGCAACGGGAGAGAAAACATAACACGCGCTCTTAACTCAAGTACTCAACAACCATCACTCAAGAGCACAATAGGTCAATCTCCTTTATTTTTGCGAGGCATCATATTAGTTTGTCTGTTTATCCTCCTTCTCACCCTCGCCGGCGACGACCTCGGTGTTCACACAAAACAACAAAACACGTGTGTTGAATATGGTTAATCCTAAGGCCTATATCTCTCCCTCTCTCCTCCCTCTCCATCTCTCTCTCTCGCTCGCTTTCTCTCACTCTCGCGATGAGAAATTTGTTGTTTTCCCCTGTGATATTTTTCAGAGGTATGCATGTGTAGTTATCGATATTTTCTTTTCCGTATATCGTTATAGTGGGGTGTTTATTTGCAATCCGGATCGCCGTCGGTATGAAAAAAACGAATCTTGTGCTATAATTATAAGTTTGCTTCCATAACAATATTTTAAAAATATTTAACAGGTAAAATTGACATCATATTTAGATTCCATAGATTTTTCTAATAAAATTTCATATATAATATGTTAAAATCGAAGTTACAGTTTAAAAGATACAAATAATTTAGAAAATCATTTGGTTTGACTCAAATATATTCCAAAATAATATTTAAAAATACTTAACAGGTAAAAATAATCTCATATTCATATTCTACATATTTTTCTAATCAAATTTCATATATAACATGTTCAAATCGGAGTTACGGTTTAAAAGATATGGATGATTTTAAAAAGCATTTGTTTGACTTAAATATGAACCATGGATGAATTATCTAAAACATCAGGGGGGGGGGTTCAAAAAATGTAAAATAACGGTTCGGGTGTGACTTAAATCCGGACGACGGGTTGATTTCAAGAAAAGACAGGGACTTTTGTGTAAAATATGAAAATAACGTAAAATAGGACTGCCGGTTGAATTCTCTGAAATAGAGGGACTTTTCTGAAAAATGCCATGACAGACGAAAAAAACCCAATTTGCTTTATTATTAAGTAAAGATATGCATAATTTGGCGACGAGCGCTCTCTATATGTACCACCTTTTTTTTTAATTTCAAGTTTTGCTCCATGGCGCAATCCATCGATACTACTGATGTACAAAAGTATACATTTTTTAAAAGGCTAGAGGGCGTGGTAGTCTAGCTTGGTCGGTTTCACGAGAGGCGAGGGCCTTTGTGATTTGATAGCTCATTACTGCTGGAAGGCGGGGCCTTGTGATTTGACTGCTCGTATAAATGCGCCGACGACCTGATCGAGGAGGAGCAAAGAACCATGCGGTATACTCAAGTTTTCCACTGGAGTAGTACTGCGACGGAGGAGCACGAAACACGGCAGCCCAGTGCCATATGGCGATAAAAAATGATCTAATTTGCTAGTCATCTCATTGTTAGCATTGTTCTATTCATTCCCTAAAAAAATCATTGTTCTATCCATGCCTCGCAGAGAACGTGACATGTGCGGCGAAACACCCGAAGCAAAATATGAAACACATGAGCAAAAGAAGAAGGAAGATTATCACCCCAAATGATCTAATTTGCCGCGGAGTCGTAACCGCTTCTTCATCGCCTCCACGACCTCCATATTCTTGCACATCTCCTCTGCCATCTTCTTCATTCCATCCATGACACGGGATTTCTCGATGCGAGCCTTCATCATCTGTTCCACGGCCGCATTACGTACCTTGACAGCAGTCGGGTGCTCGATGCGGAGCTTCGCCAACTCCTCCTTCTGTTCCATGACGAGGGACTGTAACATCTTCATCGAGGAACTACTATTCTCATGCAGCTTCTTCCAGCCGGTGTTCTTCTCCTTCAATAGGTCGATCTCGTGGCAGAGCTTCGCCTTGTCCTCCTGAGGTCACAGGATTTCGCCGGTCGCCTTCTTCTCTGAGGCAATGCTCTTCTTCAGCAGCATCGCCAAGCCGGCGGTCAACTCCCCCTGCTGATTGAGCTCAGCGGGCATGTCATCGAGGCTCTCCTTCGGCAACTCCATCAAGCCTTGGATGAACTCCTTCTGCTTATTGAGGTTCTTATTGTGCTGATCGGGCATGCCGTCGAGGGATAACGACTCCAGCGTTGCCGGCTCGGCATGTTCGCCTCCGCGGCTAGGGCACTCCTGGATCCATCGCCTGCCCGTGAGAGATCTTTTGAGGTCTCTGCGTGGCGGCGAGCCCTCTTTTTTTCCACAGCCTTGGTTGCCGCTCCCTTGTAACGCGTAGTTCTCGATCTAGAGCTCTGCTCACCGGCCATGGCAACGACGGACGAAGAAGAAGCACTTATGAGGAGGAAAGGTAGAGTAATTTTCGGTTAGGTAGTTCCCCCTTTTATAACCTAAGTACTAGGACTAGTACTAATACCTGCATAGTGGGAACACGTTCAGGTTTGGTACGTACTAGTAGGTGTGAGCGGGCTTTCAAATGTGATGGTAACAAGGTAAAGATTAATTGATGGTTTTGGTTTCGAGGCCCGAAACGGCTCCTGATGAGTTTAGCGGAACATAAATTTCAAGTACTACAATGCTCAAATGCGTAAATATTATGTTACTGTCAAAAATTGGCACAAAATACGAAGGAGACCAATGGAAGTACTACTAGCAACCCACAATTTAACTACTCGCATGCGCGCAATGGAGTAATAATGTCTTTCTTCCGCCCTCACGTCCAATCAATTTGCATGCGCTATATTAATTGACCATCAATGAAGTGACCGACTTTCCACGCGTCAAATTATCACATGGTGTGGACCTTGGTACAAAATTTCGTCCGCCCGTGTATCCGCGTGTGCATGCGAGGGAATGAGTGTGTGCGTGGCGTGTGTGCACATCTTCACTTCATGCATGTACCGCCAGTATGGCTCAGGGAGGACGAGCACATTCTTCTGGAACCAGCAGCACGTCACTGTGATCAATCCACGCAAGGAGGTCGCGACAACGCCTCCACATGTGCCATGTGGCTTCATGAACTGTAAGAGAGACACTATGTAGCGTGCCATTGGTATTCTAATTTACGTGTTTTGCACATACTCGAAGTACTAGTAAGGTACACGTGCATTGCACGCATCAGAGTTTGCAACCAAATTATGAATAAATACCACACTATAGCATGTAAGCTCTGAGTCATATATGCCTGATGTAGCCCTTCGTTTAATTCTTATAGTTCATCTCATTCAAAATCAATTAGCTTTTATAAAAAAGCTAAGAACGCGGGAATAGGAAAAACATGGGATTATAGTGGAATGTCGTCTTGAATCCTACATGATTGTACGAGTGTTTGATTGTGCATAGCAAAAGTGCAGAATTCTTTCAAAGAGGTTTGAGTGGATGGGATGTTTCCTATGAAATCTAGTGCAAATGAATCATATGGAAAAATTCCTATGGTTTACAATCCTACGGATCAAACAACCAAGATAGGAAAAATCCCTAATGATTAGAATCCTCCAAAATTCCTTTGAGAATCCTTTGAATCAAAGAAGCCCTTAATCTATTTTATGATTCATGGAATTGTGCATTGTAAAGCATAAAGTAAAAAACAAATAATGGCAATTCAACTAGAAAAAAAGTTTGGGTAGTTATGATATGGAAGATTCTAGAACAAAAGAGAACCACTGTTGTTTTGAGGTTTGTGCATTATGCTTAAGTTCAACCATGGAGTTTGCTAGATTGTACATGTGGCAAAATCCGGTGGGGGGCTAGAAGATGGTGCGAGGGGCCGAGTGGAGGGAGACTATGAAGGAATGCACAAGTGTAAGATCAATATTTATAGAGAGGGGGCGAACACGTGCGCTGTTGCGCAGTGGCGGAGCCATGAAAATAAATGAGCTAGGGGGCCAAGCATTGCTAATCGTTCATGAGGAGGGTCAATTCATGAACTTAAAACATTTTTAGCAGCAATTGTCTAATGATCACATTCATATTAGCCTCGATATATAGTGATGTTAGGGGGGAGGGGGCAGGGCCCTTACTGCCCCCTGTCTTCGCCATTGTGCACGCGTCTGAGAAATGAAGCGGAAGGCATGGATGATGAGAGGGGGACGTTGGATATATAATTAATGTGGGTGTATTAGCTATATATGTTAATCCTATATAGAGAGGTATAGATTGATCGATGTGGACGTGGGAAAGAGGGTGAGACCTCACTGGATATATCGATTGATCGGTTTGTGTGGAAAACTATGAAAGACCGAGCTATATACACACATACATAGAGGAGCATCGATCGTTGCGCATGCACGTGTGAGAGATAAAGAATGCCTGATATGATGGAGAGGGGGATGTGTGTGGGTGTGTGCCTCCATGGGAGACCGACCTGAAGAAAAAGATTGCATGCGTGCGATGGATAATGCCGACTGGTAGTGTGTGTGCATGCATGCACGAGAGAAAGTTAGTGGTACAATTATAAAGACAAGACTACTGTGTGGGTGTAAAAGAATAGGTGAGGTCATAATCAATGTAAAGTTGAATTCAAATATTTGAATAAGAGATCCTGATGTTTGAAACCCATGCATGCATGAATATAACGGGGATCTGCGTGGTGTGGTTTGGAAACGAGTATGTTGTGATGTATACACATTGAACAAGGTCAGACTGATTTGAATTTGAGATACCGATGGCAGACATCATTTGGCCACGTCGCATCCGTGCATGGACACACTATTCTAATTGGAGATGATGGGCGGCTTTCGCATCACATATCTATATCTATACCCCTATATATATACTATATTTTATATTTTTTATATTGTGTGCGGGTCACTTTAACTTTGAAAGATGGTCGTTGGATGAGGCGAATCCGATGGTTCAAAGATGGCAAATTTGAGCACTACTGGCCGTTGGATATCATCTAGATTCCACCAGATTTCGCCACATGTATAATCTAGAAGACTCCATGGTTGAACTTAAGCATAATGCACAAACATCAAAACACAAGCACTTCTTATTTGTTCTAGAATCTTCCGTATCAGAATTACCCAAATGTTTTTCTACATGATTTGCCATTATTTGTTTTTTACTTTATGTCTTACGACGCACAATTCCATGAATCTTAAAATAGATTAGCTTTCTTATAAAAACTAGATGAGTTTGAATGAAATGAACTATAAGAAGTAAACGAACATCAACATCATGCATATATGACTCAAAGCTTGCATGCTATAATGTGGTATTTATTCATAATTTGGTTGCCAAATCTCATGCGTGCAATGCACATGTACCTTACTCTAGTCAAAATGGTGTTTGTGTGTGTGTTGTGCGTGTTGAGGTGCAAATTGTCTTTTTTTGGGTACACGCTAAGCTTGTTCTTCCGAAATTTCAAGCCGCGCCTTGTTATGCCGAAAATTCAAGCTAGCATCTCTGTCTATCATGCTGCGAAACTCCCGCCTCTTCAGTCCGCGCCTTGTTAGCCTGAAATATTTAAGATATATCTTTGTCTCATTGTGCTCTGACAACTTCCTCCATCTCAACCCGCGCCTTGCTATTCCGAAATTACAATGCGCGCGAAAACTCCCACCTCCTGTGAAATCCCGACACGCGAAATGCCCGTGGTACCCCTGAATCGAAAGATCCGCCTCAAATTGTTGGGGGTACTTTCATAACTTACCCCGCATTTCGGACAAGTGCGTCTCTAAGCCATGGTTCCCCACTGCCATCCCATCCGCCCACCCATTCGTACACCGAGGCCGCGAAAACCCACGACGAAACCCCACACCCTGCTCCGTCCGCCACCCAGCCGGAGCCTCTTCCCCGACGACGTCGTCCACAACAACACCTCGACGTCCCTCATCCACCGTACCGGATGAGGATCCTTCATCGATCTCATCGTCCCGCCGGTTCAGCCACCCACCCCGACGTTCCCCTCGTCTTTCGCGCCACCTCCATTCCCACACCGCCGTCTTCACCTGCACCACCGGAAGAGCATCATCATCACTGTTCCTCGGATGAAGTTGCAGCCTAATCGGTGCCACCAAAGAGGTTGTACACTAATCGCCGCATTTTTCTTGATTCGATCTCATGGTGCTGCCGGCGCTCGGTCCCAAGCCGACACGGCGCGGCTCCATCCACGGCGGCGTCACCAGCCACTTCCTCCATGGCGTCGCTCCCTCGGTGGCGACATCCACATCAGTAGGAGCTGCTGTTGCTTTAGCTCTCACTCGCGCTGCTGCTCTGCTCTTGCTCTCGGTCCCCTGCCTGGTCTGCTCTTGCTATTGCTCTTGCTCGCGCTGCTGCTCTCGCTCTTGCTCTTGCTTGCGATGCTGCTCTGATTTAGCTACATTTCAGTCGACCAAATCG
>NC_041388.1:11179110-11197185 GCF_002162155.2 Triticum dicoccoides
GGGGCGGCGGCAGACCGGCGGTGGGGAGTGTTTTCGGGGCGGGCGGGGCGGCGCACCGCAGGCCGCGGTTGGCGGGGGGCTGCTGATTGGCCGGTGGTGGCTGGCGGCTCAGGGGGTGGAGGTTGAAGATGAACCGCATGCCCTTGATTTCGTATCCAACGGCTGCAAAATCGACTGACCAGAGATGAAAAAGTCAGTCGACCAACGTTTAGCCTCACCTTGCTAGTGCGTTCAGTTTCGACAGCAAAATTCAGTTTCGACAGCAAAATTCAGTTTCGACAGTTAAGTTCAGTTTCGACAGTTAAGTTCAGTTTCGACAGTTAAATTCAGTTTCGACAGTTAAGTTCAGAGATGAGCGGCTGATGCATTTTACATCTAGCACTTTGTGGTTATGTATTTTACCTCATGTATTGGAGATGCTATTAGAATTCCACTCAGGTTAACATTGTTCGTTGTCTCTCTTGTCCTGCTTCAGCCTCGGCCTCGTACAACTCACTGGAGCTGCTCCAACGACGAAACCCTCCATCAGAGCGGAGCAGTACCTCAGGCTCCATCTCCAGACGCCTAAGATATTCTTCCCCTGCCCCGACAGCCAAGTCAGCCGGAGCATCCTCACCGGCCAACCCAATCACGCTGAGATCGACATGGCTTCTCCAAAGAGGTTGTACACTTGTTGCATCTCTTTTTTACTCTACATGTTATATATATTGTCCACTGAGCACTCGTAGTAATGGGACATACGATTATTTTATCCTACTATATGACAAGCAGTGAGGTACCGGGCAACTTAGCTATCCGTGATGGACTCCCTTGAATGCCTTCATTATTTATCTCTACGCGTTTGAGCTGTGCATTTGTCGATGGGCCTGGGAGTTGAGCTAGTATGGCAGTGGCCTGGGTCCAAAGTAATAGAAGTAGCACAAAAACATTTTTTTAGTGTAGGATTTTCCTTGCTCAAGCCTGCCTACTAGAATAGACAGTGCTTGAAAGGAAAAGTGAATGAAAAACATCGGAATTGGAAAGTTTCCTATGGTACTACTTTTCATGAATTTGGTGCAAAGGAATGGAGCAAAGGAAAACTGTAGGATTTGTTCCTTTAGTGTCTCCTTGAAACCGTAGGAATTCTAATTTCCACTTCTCCTCCTTTTCATATTCCTATTCATCAAGCACACGACTAAGAGATAGTGGCATAATAGCATTATAACCGTACATTTTCTTGTGGTTTGAATTAATCTCACCATGGTTTTTTGCATCCTGTGATCTTCCAATTGTTGTGAATCAAACACCCAGATTGGCAGAAATCCTATGTTTTTAAATTCTCTGTCACGTGCATTCCTATCATATTCCTGTCTATTTCCTATCCCTGCATTGTTAGAATCCTCAAATTCAAACAAGCTCTAACTCAATTACTTCTGTTACAGATATGTGTCAAAGAAAACCTTGTGTGGTTTGTCCTGCTCCTACGGCGCCGTGTTCCACCCCAGCTCAGCTACTCCAACGACGGAAGGGTTCACCACAGCAGGGATCCGCTCTCCAGACTGTCTTTCACCGCCTCAGATCTTCTTCCCCACCGCCGGCAGCCACGGAAACTGCATTACCATCATCAATTGAGCAGAGGACCTTGAGGACTACACGGGTCCGCAAGAGAGGTCGCACTCTTCCGTGTGTGCTTACGTTATGCGTCGCTTAATATGATGACATGCTACATTATCATCGTGTTCATCTATTAGACTCCGAGTCAGGTCCAAACTAATGCTGAAACTTGAGTTTTTAAATGGTTGTGGGGTACATATTGGGGCAGCAATCAGTACTATCTATCTACTATCTGATTAATCTCCGGTGTCTACTATGAGTTTCATGTTGGGTGCAGACAAACATTAAAGGAGCCATTATCTGTATTTTTTAACTAAAGCTATTATCTGCCTGCTATCATTGGTTTTGGGTCTATCCACAATTTCCTACCATCACTCTGGATTTGTGCATGCACTCCTTACATAATCTCACTATGTTTTATTCCTATGCATGCCAGTTATTGTACACAATGGAACTGATCACGTAGAGCAAATGAGACGAGCCTTGCATGGCAATAAGATTTCATGCAGACGTCGTTCCATGGTTGGCGCAAAGGCAGCACCCCTCCACCCATTTCGGATCGTAATCAAGAGGAAGATAACTGTTCTGAGGGGGATTCAGAAGGAGAAGACCACTCCTATTTACCCCATGAGGTCTTCGCTCTAACTTGGCATGCTGATGTTGGTAATATCATGCATATGGTGCCTTGCATTGCTTACTGTATACATTAAAGATGTCATCTTCTTAGTTTAGACATGCTTTGTGGCAATGCCATCTGTTTAGTTTCTTTATCGTATATGTGAATCATGCAATGCCTTCTTATCTAGCCAGGCATCATATACGTGAATTTTGCAATGCCACCCTGGTTAGCCAGTCATCTTATATGTGAATTATATCATGCCATCATTTTTTATTACGTGTTAAATATGTCAACAATTTTAGTACATTCAATTACTCTTCCTGTGCATCAGCCATTCGGCACGGTCATGGAAAAATCTGGAGTGGAAACAAGGTCTTCAGAGTAGACAATGTTATCTGACGAAGCGCATGTCTTGCTGGTTACCGATAGCTCCTCAGAGGAGGATTCAGAGACAGATGACCAGTCATATTTCCCCCCGAGGTGCATGCCCTAACTTGGCAGGGTTATGTTGCTTATATCGTGCGTATGGTATCTTGCATTGCTATGTCATTTGCTTAGTTTAGACATGCTTTATGTGAATGCCACCTGTTTAGTGTCTAATTACCATATATGTGAATTATGCAATGCCATCTTGTTGCAAGACATTATATATCTGAATTATGCAATGTTATCTTGTTGCAAGGCATTATGTATGTGAATTATGCAATGCCATGTTGTTTAGGCAAGCGTCATATATGTGAATTATATCATGCCATCCTTTTTTGTATTTCTCATTTCTTTTGTCGACAATGTTTGTATATTCAACTCTCTTCCAGTGCATAAGCCATTTGAATTGGTGATGGAGAAATCTGGAGTAAAAACAAGGTCTTCAGAGCAGACAATGCTACCTGCTGAAGCAGATATCTTGCTGGTTACAGATAGCTCTTCAGAGGGAGATTCAGAGGCAGATGACCAGTCCTATTATCCCCCTGAGGTGTATGCTCAAACTTGGCAGGGTTATATTACTCATATAATGCATATGTTGTATTGCAATGCTTAGTTTTTACATCATATACACAATATTGAATGCCATCTCCTTAGTTGACACATCATATATGTGATTGCCCTCTGCTCACTTCCTTAGTATATAAATCATATATTTGAATTATGTCATGCCATGATGTTTACATAGACAACATGTATCTAAATTATGGCATGCCAACCCATTTTCTAAAGACATAATATAGTTATATCATCTCATCCTATTTACATAGTCATCATATTTTAAATTATGTCATTCTATCCGTGAATTATATCATGCCATCATGTTTCCATCGACGACATGTTTGTGATTTATGGCATGCCAACCACTTTAATATACACATCGTATAGTTATATCATGTCATCCTGTTTACATAGTCATCATATTTTGAAGTATGTCATTCTATCCTGTTTAGTTAGCCATCATACATGTGAAATTGTGTAATGCTATCCTGTTTAATTAGCCATCATATATGTGAAATTATGTCCTGCTATTCTGTTTGCTTAGACAACATAAATGTGAATTATTTCATGCCCTGTTTTCTTCCCTACTATCCATTGCACCTGTCTATCATACAATGTCTGTACATTCAATTACTTTTCTTGTTTATCAGCCATTTCAATTGGAGGGAGTGATGGTAGTATCTGTGGGAGTAAAAACACGGTCTTCAAAAAATATCGTGCTACCTGTCGATGCAGATAGAACCACAGTTGTACTTGCCCAAGAACTAGCCCCACCAGACATAACCCACACTCATGCAGATTGTACCCCTACCCAGTTGGACAGAGAACCAGCTACACCCCTTCTAACCCCAACCCCAGCAGATAGACACCCAGTTCCCGTTGACACAGCACCGTCTCCACCACAGAGCACCCAAACACGAGCAGTTAGTAAGGCAACTCTAGTGCCCAAATCATGAGGACCACCACTCCGAACCCGAAGTCAACGCTTAAAGCAGAAGAAGAATTGTTCTCAGGTCAGGTTCCGTAGCTATGGTTCATACTACTTTGCTCTTGCATCACTGTATTTACTGATACCAACTAATTTCAAATTTGAAGGATGCAATTGAAACTCCAATGGCGCAACAGGTATGTTTTACTTGCTCTATGTTAATTTCAGTTTCAATTGAATAAACAGTTATGTTCTCATGCCATGCACATTACAAGTGTTGTTATTGTTGTTTAGTTTCCCACACTTATATTCTGTCTATGCTGCTTTGTCTTAAATAGATATGATTCCAACTGTATCTATCTTGATTTGGCAACATAAACTAGAATGATATAGACCATATAGTGACCATACTACATAGATATATTTTTGTTTGATGCTGTTATCCTGTCCACCTTACTACTGAACTGGTTTACCAAAATGAGTTTCATATACTACACTGTAAACCTGAGATGTGTTTGTTTGTTTCCCTTTTAGAACGCGGATAAAATATTGGAGAAGAGTACCCTGTTATGCAATGGTAAAGGAAGTAATGCAGATAAGGTTCAAGATAGTGAGACATCCCTGTTGGTCTCTAATAAAGGTGATAAAAACTATATTGAAGACACTGAGACAACCCCAAAGTCCTGTCTTGATGTAGTGTTCGAGTTACCGGCTACCACTGCCGGCACCAGCTCTTCGAACTCGTTGCCTGAATCAGTTCGGCTTCTTGAGTCTCAACTTCAAATTGAAAGACATCAATCAGATGTTGTGCGACAGGAAGCCGAAGGACTGAGGAAGTCCCTGCATAATTCAGATGCATACTTTCTGGTGCAACAGCAAGCGCTGGAGGACTTAAGCGCCAAACAAGAGAAAGTTACTAAGCTTGCTAAGCATCTTGCCAGCATTATGGGTACCCAGGATATTGTTTCTTGAGCTCTTCTAAAGTGGTTTCAGTTCTGGACTTGTTTTGCTGCGGCGTTTATATGCTGCTGTGTTCCCTATATTTGCACTGGTGGCGAACTTTGATGCCCAGTGGATGTAATATGTGTAATAGCCGTGATAGCCTAGTGTAAGTTGCTTGCTTATTTATTTCCTTGTTGTCTTGTTCATTTGTTTGCTTGTAGTCAGTGCAGTTCTTTTTCTGCGGTTTGCTAGTGGCTGCCAAAACCTATTTTTTAAAACTAGGCCACAATAACCATGGGCTAATATTTACTGTAGTGACACTGGGCCTCCTACGGGCCGTAGAAACAGTGGGCCTTCTACGGGCCGTATAAACAGTGGGCCTTCTACGGGCCGTAGAAACAATGGGCCTTCTATGGGCCATAGAAACAATGGGCCTTCTACAGGCCATATCATCAATGGGCCTTATACGGGCCGTATGATCGATTGGCCAAAGATGGGCCAAACAGACCGCATTCTGGCCGTAAACGGGCTAGAGTTGGAATCGCCCGTTCATGGGCCGACCATAACAGGCCATCGTTAATAGGCCGTATTTGATGACACTATGAAAACGCCCAACGTATTAACGGACCATAAACGGGCTGACTGTAACCACGGGCTGAATTTGGCCCACAAGCAGAAAATGACAGTAACGGGCCGTAAGTAAACGAATGCTGGAAAATAGCCCAAGAATAAATGGGCTCTGAGATGGCCGAATGATAACATGGGCTGGAAACGGCCCAACGGAATAACGGGCCGTTAATGGGTATAAAGTGATACACTGTTCTTTATGGGCCAGTTTCACCACGGGCCGTTAATGGGTGCAAAGTGATACACTGTTCATTACGGGCAAGTTTCACCACGGGCCGTTAATAGGCCAAGAGTTACATAGGGCCTCATATGGGCCGAAAGACGTCATGGGCCATACATGGGCCAGAAGTGAAAACGGGCTGGAATCATATTGGATGGCCCAGATGACGCTACTGGGCCTAATTCGAATAGGGCGTAACGGGCCTAGGGTTAACGGGCTGTAAATGGGCTATATGCGAATAGGCCGTTAACAAGCTTTCCATGGGTCGGCCCGCCACCTTTTGACCAAGTCAAACGGGCCGACCTTTTCACAGGAATGGGCCTTTGTTGGGCCGTGCCACGTGTCTACGTATCATAGGCGCCTTCTGTCCAATGAGTGGATGACATCTGTCCCAGCGATGAGCCGACACGTGTTTCCTCCAGCCAATGATGATTTTACACGTGGAAAATCCCCATTGGTCAGGACTGTTAACGGGTTATCGGATCCAAAACCCGACCCGATAGCTTAACGATGTTTCGTTACGGTGGATGCCACGTGTTGGTCACCCTTGACGAAAGCACATCTGTGACGCGCGATTTATCGTCATGGAAGTGGACACTTCCATGATGATAATTTTGGTAATGTCATGGAACACTTCTACGACAGCACATGTATGACTATCTTGATTCTGTCATAAAATCGTCATGGATGTACATGCATGACAGAAAACGCAACCTACTGTGACAAACACGTATCATCACGGAAGTGTATTTTTTTTGTAGTGCTCATCGTCATTGATGCCTGGTTCAGGGGCTACTGAGGGAGTCCCGGATTATGGGGTCCTCGGACAGCCGGACTATATACTTTGGCCGAACTGTTGGACTATGAAGATACAAGATTTAAGGCTTCGTCCCGTGTCCGGGTGGGACTCTCCTTTGCATGGAAGGAAAGCTTGGCGATTCGGATACGTAGATCTCCTTCTCTATAACCGACTCTGTGTAATCCTAGCCCCCTCCGATGTCTATATAAACCGAAGGGTTTAGTCCGTAGGACAACAACAATCAGAATCATAGGCTAGCTTCTAGGGTTTAGCCTCTACGATCTCGTGGTAGATATCATCAAGATCAATCAAGCAGGAAGTAGGGTATTGCCTCCATCAAGAGGGCCCGAACCTGGGTAAACATTGTGTCCCCCGCCTCCTATTACCATCAGCCTTAGACGCACAGTTCGGGACCCCCTACTCGGGGGTTAATGGGCCTTGTTGGGCCCTAGTGGAGAGAGAGAGGGGTCGGCCAGGGCAGGCCGCGCGCCCCCTCCCCCTCTGGTCCGAATTGGACTAGGAAGGGGGGTGGGGGCGGCGCCCCCCTTTCCTTCTCATTCTCCCCCTTCCTTTCCCGTCCTAGTAGGAGTAGGAAAGAGGGGAGAACTACTCCTACTAGGAGGAGGACTCCTCCTCCTAGCGCGCCCTACAGGGCCGGCCGGCCTCCCCCCTTGCTCCTTTATATACGGGGGCAGGGGGCACCCTAGAACATACAAGTTGATCATTGATCTCTCCCAGCCGTGTGTGGTGCCCCCTCCACCATAATCCACCTTGGTCATACTGTAGCGGTGCTTAGACGAAGCCCTACGACGATAGCTTCATCAACATCATCACCACGCCGCCGTGCTGACGAAACTCTCCTTCGAGCTCTACTGGATCGTGAGTTCGCGGGAAGTCACCGAGCTGAACATGTGCTGAACGCGGAGATGCCGTACGTTCGGTACTGAGGATCGGTCGATCGTGAAGACGTACGACTACATCAACCGCGTTGTCATAACGCTTCCGCTTAATGGTCTACGAGGGTACGTGGACGACACTCTCCCCTCTTGTTGCTATGCATTACCATGATCTTGCGTGTGCGTAGGAATTTTTTTGAAATTACTACGTTCCCCAATAGGTCATTGCACCACAACCGATCTTGATGAAGCATCCAGGCAACAATTTGGAGCTTTGCCGGTGCCCAAGTGTCCCAGATGATGCTCCTGAACTGGCTGGTCGAAGATCCCAGAAACTGCAGCGCATATGCCGAGCGGGCGCTGTATTTCCCAGAGCCTTCAAAATTCCATCAGACCTGGTCATGGACATCAGCCTGGGGTGTGATAAGCAGCTGTTAAATCTGTCGATGCAGGGAAACTGCATCGTGGAGTAGGGCACTGGTCTCGCCGTGCGCGAGGTTCGCTATCCATTGGCCAGAGGTAATGGCTTGGGCCATGGTTCTGTTCTTTCTACGTGAGTGTGCAAACATGGTTGGAAAGCTAAGCTTCTGGGGCGCTGAGCCCAGCCAGTTAGTGTGCCAGAACCTTGCCATTTGTCCATTGCCGATGGTCACCGTCGTGGCAGCTTTGAAGAGGGCATGATCCAAATCATCATAGGGCATCTCCGATCCCACCCATGGTCAGGGTGGTTGCTGCCAGGATTGCCATAGCCCACGCAGGCGGAGCGCTCGAGTGAATTTTTGCAGGCTCAGAACTCCGAGCCCTCCCAGCTCGATCGGGGAGCAAACCCGATGCCAGTTCACCTTACAGCTTCCCCCGAAGAGTTCTTGATCCCTCCCCCAGAGGAAATGGCGCCTGCTTTTGTCGATTTCCTTCGGCAGCTTCCTTGGAAACTTGAGGGCAGTCAGGGAAAAGGTTGGTAGGGCAATGAGCACACACCGGACCTGAACACGGCGGTCGGTGATAGTGAGCATCCGTCCTTCCCAACCAGCAAGCATGGCCCTGATGCGGTCCAGGATGAACTGGAGATGGACCAGACGAATCCGACCGATGACTAGGGGGAGCCCCAAGTATCTGATTAGAAAATGAGTTGTTGGCCCACCGAAGGATTGCAGTACCGAGGTCAGGTCGATACCGTCACATGTGATCGGCGTGGCCATTGATTTTTTCGTGTAATCCGCAGTCCAGTGGCATCGCCAAACCCTTTTAGAATGCTCATCAAGTGGTCAATCTCCTCCTTGTCGGGGTTTGCGAAGATGATTGATATATACTACACAACCTTCTTCTTGTAGACATTGTTGGCCCTCCAAGTGCAGAGGTTTGTAGGACAGTAGAAAATTTCCCTCAAGTGGATGACCTAAGGTTTATCAATCTGTGGGAGGCGTAGGATGAAGATGGTCTCTCTCAAGCAACCCTTCAACCAAATAACAAAGAGTCTCTTGTGTCCCCAACACACCCAATACAATGGTAATTGTATAGGTGCACTAGTTCGACAAAGAGATGGTGATACAAGTGCAATATGGATAGTAGATATAGGTTTTTGTAATCTGAAAATATATAAACAGCAAGGTAACTAATGATAAAGTGAGCACAAACGGTATTGCAATGCGTTGAAACAAGGCCTAGGGTTCATACTTTCACTAGTGCAAGTTCCCTCAACAATAATAACATAATTGGATCATATAACTATCCCTCAACATGCAACAAATAGTCACTCCAAAGTTACTAATAGCGGAGAACAAACGAAGACATTATGGTAGGGTACAAAACCACCTCAAAGTTATCCTTTCTGATCGATCTATTCAAGAGTCCGTAGTAAAATAACATGAGGCTATTCTTTCCGTTCAGTCTATCATAGAGTTCGTACTAGGATAACACCTTAAGACACAAATCAACCAAAACCCTAATGTCACCTACATACTCCAATGTCACCTCAAGTATCTGTGGGTATGATTATATGATATGCATCACACAATCTCAGATTCATCTATTCAACCAACACAAAGAACTTCAAAGAGTTCCCCAAAGTTTCTACCGGAGAGTCAAGACAAAAACGTGTGCCAACCCCTATGCATAAGTACATGAGGTCGCGGAACTCGGAAGTTGATCACCAAAACATATATCAAATGGATCACATGATATCCCATTGTCACGACAGATAAGCACGTGCAAGACATACATCAAGTGTTCTCAAATCCTTAAAGACTCAATCCGATAAGACAACTTCAAAGGTAAAACTCAATTCATCACAAGAGAGTAGAGGGGGAGAAACATCATAAGATCCAACTATAATAGCAAAGCCCGCGATACATCAAGATCGTACCACCTCAAGAACACGAGAGAGAGAGAGATCAAACACATAGCAACTGGTACATACCCTCAGCCCCGAGGAAGAACTACTCCCTCCTCGTCGTGGAGAGCACCGGGATGATGAAGATGGCCACCAGAGAGGGATTCCCCCCTCCGGCAGGGTGCCGGAACGGGTCTAGATTGGTTTTCGGTGTCTACGGAGGCTTCTGGTGGCGGAACTCCCGATCTATTCCACTTTGCGATGTTTCTAGGGTATGTTGATATATATAGGCGAAAGAAGTCAGTCAGGGGGGCCACGAGGCAGGGGCGCGTGCCCAGGGGGGTAGGGCGCGCCCCCCACCCTCGTGGTGGCCTCGGGACTCTTCTGGCCCACCTCCGGTACTCCGTGGGCTTCTTCTGGTCCAAAAATGATCTCCGTGAAGTTTCAGGTCAATTGGACTCCGTTTGATTTTCCTTTTTTGCAATACTTAAAAACATGGAAAAAACAGAAACTGGCACTGGGCTCTAGGTTAATAGGTTAGTCTCAAAATCATATAAAATAGCATATTAATGCATATAGAACATCCAAGGTTGATAATATAATAGCATGGAACAATAAAAAAATTATAGATACGTTGGAGACGTATCAGCATCCCCAAGCTTAATTCCTGCTCGTCCTCGAGTAGGTAAATGATAAAAACAGAACTTTTAATGTGGAATGATACCTAACATATTTCTCCATGTAGTTCTCTTTATTGTGGCAAGAATATTCAGATCCATAAGATTCAAGACAAAAGTTTAATATTGACATAAAAACAATAATACTTCAACCATACTAACAAAGCAATCATGTCTTCTCAAAATAACATGGCCAAAGAAAGCTATCCCTACAAAATCATATAGTCTGGCTATGCTCTATCTTCACCACACAAAATATTTAAATCATGCACAACCCCGATGACAAGCCAAGCAATTGTTTCATACTTTTGATGTTCTCAAACTTTTTCAATCTTCACGCAATATATGAGCGTGAGCCATGGATATAGCACTATATGTGGAATAGAAGGGTGGTTGTGGAGAAGACGAAAAAGGAGAAGATAGTCTCATATCAATTAGGCGTATCAACAGGCTATGGAGATGCCCATCAATAGATATCAATGTGAGTGGGTAGGGATTGCCATGCAACGGATGCACTAGATCTATAAGTGTATGAAAGCTCAACAAAAGAAATAAGTGGGTGTGCATCCAACTTGCTTGCTCATGAAGACCTAAGGCAATTTTGAGGAAGCCCATCATTGGAATATACAAGCCAAGTTCTATAATATAAAATTCCAACTAGTATATGAAAGTGACAAAATAAGAGACTCTCTATCATGAAGATCATGGTGCTACTTTGAAGCACAAGTGTGGTAAAGGGATAGTAGCATTGCCCGTTCTCTCTTTCTTTCTCTCTCTCTCTCTCTCTCTCTCTCTCTCTCTCTCTCTCTCTCTCTCTCTCGGCCTTCTCCCTTTTTATGACCTTTATTATTATTATTATTATTATTTTCGTCCGGAGTCTCATCCCGACTTGTGGGGGAATCATAGTCTCCATCATCCTTTCCTCACTGGGATAATGCTCTAATAATGATGATCATCACACTTTTATTTACTTACAACTCAAGAATTACAACTCGATACTTAGAACAAAATATGACTCTATATGAATGCCTCCGGCGGTGTACCGGGATGTGCAGTGACTCATGAGTGACATGTATGAAAGAATTATGAACGGTGGTTTGCCACAAATACGATGTCAACTACATGATCTTGCATAGCAATATGATAATGATGAAGCGTGTCATAATAACGGAACGGTGGAAAGTTGCATGGCAATATATCTCGGAATGGCTATGGAAACGCCATAATAGGTAGGTATGGTGGCTGTTTTGAGGAAGGTATATGGTGGGTTTAAGGTACCGGCGAAAATTGTGCGGTACTAGAGAGGCTAGCAATGGTGGAAGGGTGAGAGTGCGTATAATCCATGGACTCAACATTAGTCATAAAGAACTCACATACTTATTGCAAAAATCTATTAGTTATCAAAACAAAGTACTACGTGCATGCTGTAGGGGAAACGTGGAAGGTTTCCGATGCACGAATTACTAGCATACACTTTCCTGTTCTATGTTACTTTGCTATATTTGCTAGTAGACTCTTAATTGGGCGCGGAAACTGTGGAAACCTGAGTGCCCCTAATATTGTTATTTTGTGTCATGCCTTATTTCGTTATGACACATTCAGCATGGGCGCTATTATTGCAAAGAGGTTAAATCTTAACCGTACTAAGGGCCCCGTCCTTGGAGGGATCTTCGCCTCGCGCCTCGCTGCACATTTTAACATACCTATTAGGCATTTTGAGAAAGATGAAAAATTGCTGCCTTCTGTTTATTTAGATTATAAGAGTATGGTAGCACATGATTTTATTGTTCAAAATAGGGAAAAGGAGCTTAAGTACAAATTAATATTTGGTAAAAATCATCCTGAGACTATCACCTTGACTGCTCCTTCCTTGTTTGATTTATCTGCAGGCAAGTACCTTGTTCCGTTAGAGGCCAATCATGCCTACCGGAATCCTACAGCAGCTACAGAGCCGGAGCCGGAACCACAATTTGATCCTCCACGACAGTCTGATTATCAGTGGGATTCAGAGGTGATTGCCAACCAGTGGCAATCCGAGGCTTCTTCACAGTACGACCACAACTATTACTTTGGATATCCGCCAGGCCAGCCGTGGCTATAGACCAACTTAGGCCAAAATCCTAAGCTTGGGCGAGTACGTATTTTTCACCGACATTACATTCACATTCACACACTCATTGCTAGTTGTCGGTGCTCATACTTTTTCATTGTATCATCCATGCTAGTTTATTTTTTTATGCTTTCTTCTTGTGTGTTTAATAAACCTTAAGGAAAACAAAACAATTAGTTGTAGCTTTTACTTAGTTTACTTTCCATGCTTGTAGTAGTAATTAAAAAGAAAACCCAAAAATATATCTCATTCTTCTTTTGCTTGTTGGGATATTTCCCGTGTAAATAGTTTTATTTCTTTTCTTTCCTTTGGGGGTCGAGAGGAGAAGACCATGATTAAAATGTTAAAGTGGCTCTTATATGCATTATCGTTGATCTGACAAAGAGCCCATATTACCTTGTCTTCTCTCTTGAATTGAATGCTTGCAGATTCCATCTTAGTCCAATGCACATGCACTATTATTATTATCCACACTATTCGGTCGTGCAAGTGAAAGGCAATAATGATGATTATATGATGAACTTATTGAGATGAGAAAAGCTGGTATGAACTCGACCTCTCTTGTCTTTGTAAATATGATTACTTCATCATTCCTGATTCAGCCTATTATGAATAAACATGTTTCCAATGAAAATTAGAGATTATAGTTGCTTATGCCATGCTTAATTAGCTAGGAGCTTATAATGGTTTACCTTGCGTGCCAACATGCTATTAAAATGGTTGTGATGTGGTATGATAGGGTGGTATCCTCTTTTGAACGATTCGAGTGGCTTGACTTGGCACATGTTCACGCATGTAGTTGAAACAAAATCAACATAGCCTCTATGATATTTATGTTCATGGTGCATTATATCCTACTCATGCCTGCATTCAGTGTTGATTAATTTTAATGCATGTTCACGACTATTGTCGCTCTCTAGATGGTCGCTTCCTAGTCTTTTGCTAGCCTTCACCTGTACTAAGCGGGAATACTGCTTGTGCATCCAATTCCATAAACCCCAAAGTTATTCCATATGAGTCCACCATACCTACCTATATATGGTATCTACCTGCCGTTCCAAGTAAATTTGTATGTGCCAAACTCTAAACTTCAAATAAACATTATGTTTTGTATACTCGAATAGCTCATGTATTAACTAGGGCTGTCTGTATCTTCCATGTTAGGCGGGTTATTCTCAAGAGGAGTGGACTCCGCTCCTCACTCACGAGAAAATGGCTGGTCACCGGGATGCCCAGTCCCATGCTTTATGCAAATCAAATCAAAATAACTGCAAACAAAACTCCCCCGGGACTCTTGTTAGTTGGAGGCACTCGTTGTTTCGAGCAAGCCATGGATTGGTGCTTGTTGGTGGAGGGGGGGGGGTATAAACTTTACCATTCTGTTTGGGAACCGCCTATAATGTGTGTAGCATGGAAGATATAGCCATCTCTTGGTTGTTATGTTGACAATGAAAGTATGCCGCTCAAAATATTATTCATCTCTATTTCAAAGCCGAGCTCTGGCACCTCTACAAATCCCTGCTTCCCTCTGCAAAGGGCCTATCTATTTACGTTTATGTTGAGTCATCATCCTCTTATTAAAAAGCACCAGTTGGAGAGCACCGCTGTCATTTGCATCCATTACTGTTAGTTTACATTGAGTATGACTTGACTGGATCTCTTTTACCATGAATTACAATGTCTAGTCAGTCCTTGATCTTTAAAGCTGCTCTGCATTTATGTTTTGCGGTCTCAGAAAGGGCTAGTGAGATACGATCTTGTTATATCATATCATGATTGTTTTGAGAAAGTGTTGTCATCCGAGATTTATTGTTATCGCTCGCTAGTTGATTATGCCATTGATATGAGTAAACATGAGACCTAAATGTTATTGTGAATATGGTTAGTTCATAATCTTTGCTGAAAACTTGAATGCTGGCTTTACATATTTACAAAAAAAGAGCAAATAGAGTTTGTAAAAGTTTTTCTTTATCACTTTCAGTTTATCAACTGAATTGCTCGAGGACAAGCAAAAGTTTAAGCTTGGGGGAGTTGATACGTCTCCGTCGTATCTACTTTTCCAAACACTTTTGCCCTTGTTTTGGGCTCTAACTTGCATGATTTGAATGGAACTAACCCGGACTGACGCTGTTTTCCGCAGAATTGCCATGGTGTTATTTTTGTGCAGAAATAAAAGTTCTCGGAATGACCTGAAAATCAATGGAGAATTATTTTGGAATATATAATGAATATTGGAAGGAAGATCCACGTTAGGGGGTGCCCCACCTGTCCATGAGGGTGGGGGCGCCTGTCCCCTAGGCACGCAACCTGCCTCGTGGGCCCCCTGATGCTCCACTGACCTCAACCTGGACTCCATATATTCACTTTCGAGGAGAAAAAAACCGAAGGAGAAGGATTCATCATGTTGTACGATACGGAGCCGCCGCCAAGCCCTAAAATCTATCGGGAGGGCTGATCTGGAGTCCGTTCGGGGCTCCGGAGAGGGGAATCCCTCGCCATCGTCATCATCAACCTTCCTCCATCACCAATTTCATGATGCTCACCGCCGTGCGTGAGTAATTCCATCATAGGCTTGCTGGACGGTGATGGGTTGGATGACATTTATCATGTAATCGAGTTAGTTTTGTTAGGGTTTGATCCCTTGTATCCACTATGTTCTGAGATTGATGTTGCTATGACTTTGCTATGCTTAATGCTTGTCACTAGGGCCCGAGTGCCATGATTTCAGATCTGAACCTATTATGTTTTCATCAACATATGAGATTCTTGATCCTATCTTGCAAGTCTATAGTCACCTATTATGTGTTATGATCCGTTAATCCTGAAGTGACAATAATCGGGATACTTACTGGTGATGACCGTGGTTTGAGGAGTTCATGTATTCACTATGCGTTAATGCTTTGTTCTGGTACTCTATTAAAAGGAGGCCTTAATATCCCTTAGTTTCCAATAGGACCCCGCTGCTACGGGAGGGTAGGACAAAAGATGTCATGCAAGTTCTTTTCCATAAGCACATATGACTATATTCGGAATACATGCCTACATTAAATTGATGAACTGAAGCTAGTTCTGAGTCACCCTAGGTTATGACTGTTACATGATGAACCGCATCTGGCATAATTCTCCATCACCGATCCATTGCCTACGAGCTTTCCATATATTGTTCTTCGCTTATTTACTTTTCCGTTGCTATTGTTATCATCACTCCAAAATACCAAAAACATTACTTTTGCTACCTTTACTTTTTCTATCGTTACCACTATTATCATATTACTTTGCTACTAAACACTTTGCTGTAGATGTTAAGTTTCCAGTTGTGGTTGAATTGACAACTCAGCTGCTAATACTTGAGAATATTCTTTGGCTCCCCTTGTGTCGAATCAATAAATTTGGGTTGAATACTCTACCCTCGAAAACTGTTGCGATCCCCTATACTTGTGGTTTATCATCGGGGTAGGTCGGTGCAGCGGAGTGGCCGCCATTCTGTCCGCTACCCTAGGAGCAGGCTGAGCGGCAGGGCGGGGGGGAGGGGGGGAGCAGCTGCGTTGGCGCGCCTTGCTTGTTGCTCCGTCGTCGCCCGCCTTGGAGGTGCTGCCGCGCCCCTAACCCAGGAGGGTGTCCTTCCAGGAGTGTCGACCGCCACCGCCCTGGTCGTCGTGGTCATGGCAAGGGCCGCCCCTTGGGAGGCCCCCGCAACCCGTTTCCACCATAGGCACCCGCCGCAGCGTACGGTTTGTTCTTCCAGCTGGCTGTCCTCCACGTGCATCGTCCAAGTGCCAGGGAAGGTGCACGGCAGGTCGTCATTGTGGTCGGAGTCGGAGGACGGCAAGCCGCTCTGGGCCGAGTGCGAGGATCGCAGCGATCTGGGCAACCAGTCCTCCAACCGATCCACATGGATGAGCAGGTCGTAGCGTTCGGTGCCAGGCGGCGAGGCCACGTGGCGGTCCAGCGGCGAAAAGCCCTCCATCTCCTCAACCTGGCCAGCGCCCTGGGGCAGCTTCCAATAGGTGTGATGGGTTGGGATGAATGCCATCTCCCAGACCCACACCCAGCATGCGAACGTTTTGGTGTGGTCGCGCTCCAGGGTGCGGCTGTCCAGCCGATCGACGCGCGCCTTATCGCCGAAGACCTCCTCGACGCCCTCCAACGTCCAGTACTATTGGGGAAGATGCTCAATGAAGCAACTGATGTGGAGGTTGAAGGTGCCGTAGCCCGCGTGATCGTTCTCCTTCCAGGGGGCGATGGCGGAGGCGGCGCCGTCGACGCACAGCGTGTCGTGGTGGGCAGGCTACATGAAGACGATGAAGAAATCCTCCGAGTTGTGTGCAGTCACCCGCAGCTGATGCGGGTGTACGCACAACTGTGCCTCCAGGGCACGGCCCACCGCCATTGGTGAGGTAGCGCAGACTCCGTCGATGATGCGTAAGGTGATGGCATGGCGAGGAGGAAGAAGATGCTCTGCTCTACGACTGGAGAGGACACGCCCACTTTGTGGCTGGAGTGAGGGTAGTGTGCCAGGTCGACCAGGCTGAGCTCCGCCATGGCCTCCGCAGGGGGCGGGCATGGAGGGGGAGCAGGAGGGGTGGGGAAGAGTAGGAGGGGGCCTAGCCGACGGGGAGCAGGGCCGCCGCCACAATTGCGAGGGTTCTAGGGACACTCATGGCTGTAATGCCTGAAGAGCTCACAAATGACACAGTACAACAGGTCGAGGCAGTCTTTCCGGCAGTGGTGCTTGCTAAGGCAGCGAAAGCAGCGGCCGCGGAAGCGTCTTAAGAAAGCCTCGCGGCCATCTGCCGCATTGAAGCCGGGGCGCCAGTCCGAGCGATGAACTACACAATCTGCTCCAGAGACCGCCGGATCCAGAGCAGGCTTGGGGTTTTTCTGGGAGCTGACCTCGGTCCAGCCACCGTCCATGCCGGAAGAGGAAAGGCTGACCGCAGGAGACGGGGCGATGATGATGGATTAAAGGCGTCGAGGAGCGGGCGAGCAAGGATCCGCCGGATCTACAGAGGCACCTACCACAGAGCATTCACCCCTCAGCAGGAGTTGCAGCGGGGACGCGAGGGCTGGGGGCAGGGCCGGACCCGAGGCAGCGTCGCGTGGGGGCGCAAAGGTGCCTAGCGGTCCGGAGCCAGAGCCCGCGAGCAGAGAGGGGCGGCATACCCATGCTGGGCGGTGGGAGGTGGCCTCCGCGGCCAGAGCGGCCCATGGCGCGAGGTGGTTCGAGGGGGGATGCACAGAAATCTCGCTGTGTTCTACAGGACAAGTGGGATAATAAATCTTCCCTTTTCTTAAAATTTTTTACTTGGGCGATGTGCTATTTCAGTAGTCCTAGCAAAGAAACTAAAAAC
>NC_041388.1:11197546-11201237 GCF_002162155.2 Triticum dicoccoides
AGAAATTAAAATAAAATCAAACTGTTTGATCAGAAATACATGTACATCTATGCAAAGAAGTTTTAGTGGCATGACATAAAAATGGTAATGAAAGAATAACTACCCATGCCTCGAGATTCAGACAACCAATTGTGACAAGTCTTACAAAAAATAAAGTAATGGTAAGACACACTGCCTATTGCAAAACCACCAGGTCCACATCAGACATTTTTTAGTGGAAATGTACATACTATTTCGAGCCAAATTTACCGAATGTTGTTTAGTAAAAAAGGAAACAAAAGTTGTGGCTTCAAAATGTTGAAGTGACTTGGATTTTGTTTTGTGACTTGGATTGTGTTGTCTTACAAACTCCCATTCCAGTTTCGTGTTATTCGACATTCTATTATTTTCTATATGAAGATTTGTACCCAACTTTTGTCTTTGTCTTATGTTTAGTGGGCATCCAAGTAGACTGTTGTGACGCCCTAGATTCAATCATACACTAATCATACACGCAAATGTGTACGATCAAGATCAAGGAATCACGGGAAGATATCACAACACAACTCTAGACACAAATTAAAATAGTACAAGCTTTATATTACAAGCCAGGGGCCTCGAGGGCTTGAATACACAAGCTTGAAAACAAACGAGTCAGCGGAAGCAGCAATATCTGAGTACAGACATAAGTTAAACAAGTCTGCCTTAAGAAGGCTAGCACAAAAGCAACAACGATCGAACAGGCAAGGCCTCCTGCCTGGGAGCCTCCTAACTACTCCAAGTCGTCAGCGACCGTCACGTTGTAGTAGGCACCCTCAGGGTAGTAGTAGTCATCAGTGGTGTCATATGGCTCCGGGGATCCGTCATTTGGTTGCAACAATTGGGTATGGGGGAAAAGAGGTAGCAAAGCAACTGTGAGTACTCATCCAAAGTACTCGCAAGACTTACATCAGATCTACACTAAGTATGCATCTGTATCAAACGAATGGGTTGTATCTGTGGGCTAAACTGCAGAACGCCAGAGGAGAAAGGGGAAATCCTAGCCTATCGAAGACTAGCATCTTCAAGCAGCTCCAAGCATCTTGCAGCACCAGAAGAGATAAGAGTAGCATAAAGTAAAGTAGTAGAGTTATCAACCTCGACCAGAGATCCTTTCTCGACTCCCTAGGAGAAAGCAATCCCAGAGCCATACTATCCATTTCTCATAACCATTTCTCATCTCAAGTATCCAGTTCTAGTTGTATCGATCGGGATACAACTCCAAGTGTCCGTTACCGTAGGACAGGCTATCAATAGATGTTTTGTTCCCTGCAGGGGTGCACCAACTTACCCACCATGATCGATTAACTCCGGCCGGACACACTTTCCTAGGTCATGCCCGCCCTCGGCCAAACAATACGCCGCAACCCGACCTAGGCTTAATAGAGAGGTCAAGCACGCCGGACTAAACCTATACCCCCAGGGGTCTTGGGCCATCACCCCAGGAACTCCTGCACGTTGTGTGGGCGGCCGGTGAGCAGACCTAGCTGCCTCCTTAAAAAGGCAGGTGCTTACTAGTCCAACTCGGCGCGCGCCGCTCAATCGCATGATGTCTATTAAGCTTCGGCTGATGCATACGACGTAGAACGCCCATACAATGCCCACGTGATGGTTAGTGCTATCAGGACAGAGGCCCCTCGGATCAAATATCCAAACCGTTAGTGCGTTGGCAGTGTGGTCACGAGCAGAGACTCACGAAAGATGTGACCCCGTCGCCCCGTCTCGAGTACTTGCGGCAAGGGCTAAGAATGCCCGGCCATGTCTCGTAAGTATCTCACGGGCACCTTCCAGGTCAACCCGACTCCACATCACTTGCTATTAAGCTCGTGCGGGTACCCCTCAGGGCCGACCCGTCTTTAGTAACATGGTTCATTGTAAAGTCATAGTAACCATAGTAACTGTGTGTCTAACACCAAGGGGAAAACCCGAGGAATCACCCCCGGTGAATTCCACTCGATGTTATCATCAAGGTGAACGTAAGAGGATCCACCCTCGAGGTTCACACTTGAGGGGTTGCACGACAGAGCCGTAACGGAAGTGGTTAAGGAGGAAATCGCCCTCGATGACCTCGACCGTATAGCTACACTATAGAGATCTCATCAGGAATGATGTAAGAGGTTCCACCCTCGGCACTCGATGGTAACTCTATAGAGTCATACAACTAGGGGGTGATGTGTGGTGTCTAGGCCTAGACGTCGATCATGTCGATCAAGTCATCAAACATAAAGCGAGGCAACTGGGACAAGGTGGGGCCACTGATGGATCTCTAACCAGCCTATACTAAGCAGTTTAGGATAAGCAGGTAAGGTATGAAAGCAGGTAACAAAAATAGGCTATGCATCAGAGTAGGATCATACAGAAAGCAGTAGCAGTTCTAATGCAAGCATGAGAGGGAAAGAAATGGGCGATATCGGAATGCTCAAGGAGGGTTTACTTGCCTGGAAGCTCTGCTGAAAAAGAAGAAGTGTCGTCGACGTAGTCGATCACAGGGGCGACATTGGTCTCGGGGTCTATCAAAGAGAAGAGGGGGAAGAAACAGTAAATACAGAGCAAACAGATGCATCACTAAGCATTACATGATGATAGGCAGAGCTAGGGTTGTCCTAACGTAGTACTACATGTTGCAGACGAAGGGGATAAACACCCGAGGATGAATTCCTGGCGTTAGACGAATTCCGGACAGATAGAAGAGAGGGGACATTTCCATGTTCAGCATGCTAGGGGCATGTGACAGGTGAATGGACCGCGCATTCAAATTCGTGGGATTTTTCTGAGCAACTTTCATATAGATAACATTTTCATCGGAGTTACGATTTATTTTCTATGAATTTTGAAAGTTTTATAGTATTTTCTCGAATTAATTAAATTAACAAAAAAGAAAATATGACATCAGCATGACGTGCTGATGACGTCAGCAGTCAACAGACTTGCTGACCAGGTCAAACCTGAGCTGTGGATCCAGTGGGACCCACATGTCAGCCTCTGTTAGCTTAACAGTGGATTAAACTAATCTAACAGGCTAATTAGAGGGGTGGGCCCCTGGTGTCAGTGACTAACTAATGATTAAAACTAATTAACATATTTATTTATTTATAAAACGTTTTAAACAAGTGGGGCACACATGTCAGTGGCTGGGGCTGCCCAGTCAGCATGTTGACTGAGTCAACCCAGTCAACGGGGCCCCAGGACCCACTGGTCAGCGACCCAGGGGTGGGGCCCATCGATACACGTCGGCGTCGGTGCCGAAGAGAGCTCCGGCGACCAAATCCGCGGTGGCGCGTCGCCGGAGTCGTTCGGAAAATCGCCACATGGGGTCATTACGCGCGCGGCTACTCGCATTCGAACGGGCGCACGCTTGCGCGTCGAACTGTGGGGGGCGGGGGCTTGGCCGGAAATGGCCGAAGATGGCGGTGGCGAGCGGCGGAGCGGACGCCGGAGTTCGGGCGTCGACAGAGTCAGCAACAGGGGGCACGAACAGAGGCACGGGTGGGCTCTTTCAAACGCCAGGTCGACGCCGCATCCAGTGGTGGTAACTGGCGACGCTGGGGGGCAGAGCTGGCCGGAGCAACGAGTGGGAGCGGCGGTGGCGCTCAGGCCCCGTTGGAATCGCGTCGGGAATGGCCTAGGGGAGCAGTTGGGGCTGCAGCTCGGTGTTGTGCATGCCCTGGAGGGC
>NC_041388.1:11201504-11210095 GCF_002162155.2 Triticum dicoccoides
ATGACAGAGGTGCTCGGGAACGCGTTGGCGAGGCGCGGCGTGGACGGTGGCCGCGTGGTCAACGGAGAACGGCGGCGAGCTCTCGGGCAAGGTGGGGAAAAGTGAGAGGCGAGGCGCATGGGGCAAGTGGGGGCAGGGGAGAATGGAGGAGGACGGCAGGGGGAGTGGGGGTGAGTGGAGGCGGGGATTGAGGAGGCAGGGAGGCGCGGGGCCTTATCGCCTCCCTCATTGTCGATGGCGAGGCGGTTGGGCGGGGACGCGCGGGAGGAGCCCCGGTCTGCTGAACAGGGGAGGAAGAGAGCGACCGGGGGAGGTGGGCCACCTAGGATGGGTCGGCTGGTCCGGATGGCCCAAGGCCCAGGGAGGCAAGGGCTTCCTCTTCTTCGTTTCTCCTTGCTTTTCCTTTTTCTTTTTCTTTTTAAAGCTTTTCTGCTTTAGCTATTTTAGGCCAATTAGGCATTTTGCAAAAATGTTGGTTCACCACCAATATTACCAGAAGAATATGTTCCACATGATGAATATTTTAGTTTTCATGTCTGAGCAATTTTTGAATTTCACACATAAATTCAAATTGAATTCAACTAGAATTTGAAATGGAATATTGATCAAAGTGACCAAGCACTGTTATAGCAAAAATATTAGCTTGATCTCAGGGATTACTGTAGCATCATGACACTGGGGTGTTACAACTGTCCTCCTCTAAAAGAAATTATCGTCCCGAGAATTAAGAGGTAGAAGGGAACAGGTCGGGGTATTCAACCCGGAGGTTATCTTCGCGTTCCCAAGTGGCTTCATCTTTAGTATGATTCGACCATTGCACCTTGAGGAACTTGGTAACCTTCTGGCCGGTTCGACTTCAGCTTCTTCAAGAATGCAGATAGGATGCTCTTTGTATGTGAGATCATCTTGAACTTCAATCAATTCTGGATCCACTTCACGTTCCGGATCCTTGAAGCATCGACGAAGTTGCGACATGTGGAAGACGTCATGGACGTGAGAGAACTGAGGTGGCAACTCCAATTGATAAGCCACGAGTCCACGACAGGAGAGAATGCAGAAAGGGCCAATGTAGCGCGGAGCTAGCTTTCCCTTGACTCCGAACCGATGAGTGCCTCTGAAAGGAGTGACACGCAGATAAGCTTGTTCACCAGGTTGATAAGTTGAACCCTAGTGTTTCCGGTCATAGTTGCTCTTCTGGCGGGACTGGGCCGCCTTGATATTACCCCGGACAATGCGAACCTGCTCTTCGGCTTGTTGAATAATGTCTGGACCAATGAGCGTCCGTTCCCCAGTTTCTGGCTAATTCAGAGGGGTTCGGTACTTACGTCCATAAAGCACTTCAAAGGGTGCCATCTTCAAGCTGGCTTGATAACTGTTGTTATAAGAGAACTCCGCATAAGGGAGAGATTCTTCCCACTTCTTGCCGAAAGAGATAACACAAGCCCAAAGCATGTCTTCAAGAATTTGATTAACTCGCTCAACTTGGCCTTGGGATTGAGGATGATAAGCAGTGCTCCAGGTAATATGAGTTCCAATTGCCTCTTGAAAACTATCCTAGAACTTTGAAGTGAATATACTGCCATGGTCTGAACTGATCTCCTTCGGAATGCCATGGAGTGACACAATTCGGGAGATATACAAGTTTGCTAATTGACTAGCAGTGATAGTCTCCTTGACTGGCAGAAAGTGAGCAACCTTCAAGAATTGGTCGATGACGACAAGGATAGCATCGTTACCTTTCTGTGACTTGGGAAGGCCAATGACAAAGTCCATCTGAATCTTATCCCACTTCCATTCAGGAATCGGAAGTGCTTGTAGAAGTCCAGCCGGTTTCTGATGTTCTTCTTTGACGTGACGACAAACATCACATTCTTCAATATATCGAGCAATGTCTTGCTTCATCTTAGACCACCAATACTTCTGACGAATGTCCAAGTACATCTTGGTACTTCCCAGATGAATAGAGAGAGGGGTGTCATGCGCTTCTTTCATCACCTTCTGTGTCATAAGCTCGAATCGGGGTACCACAATGCGATCTCTGGAGTATAAGGTTCCATCTTCACCAAGTAAAAAATCTCTGGATTTCTCTAAGGCAAGATCCTTTTTCATCAGATCAACATGAGCATCTTTGGCTTGAGCAGACTTAAATGCTTTGAGAAGAGTTGGTTCCAGGACAAGGTTATTCAGAGAACCCTGTGGAACTAGTTGAAGGTTCAGCTTGCAAAGTTCTTCATAAAGGTGGGGTTGAGCTTTGAAGACCATGTTATTGTTGCAATAAGACTTGTGGCTCAGGGCATCAGCCATTACATTTGCCTTACCAGGGGTATAGGATATACCGTAGTTGTAGTCAGCAATAGCTTCCATCCATCGCTGCTGACGGAGGTTCATATCTGGCTGAGTAAACAAATACTTCAGACTCTGATGATCAGTGAAGATCTCGCAACGATTATCGAGAAGGTACTATCGCCATAGCTTCAGTGCATAGATAACCGCAGCAAGCTCAAGGTCATGAACTGGGTAGTTCTCTTCGTGAGGACGCACTTGACGAGAGGCATAAGCAATCACTCTATGCTCTTGCATTAGGACACAGCCTAATCCTTGACGTGAAGCGTCATAATAGATGACGAAGTCCTTGCGAGAATCAGGGGGAGCAAGCACTGGGGCAGATGTCAGCTTGTCTTTGAGTGCCTGGAAACTTTCCTGACATTTGCCTGTCCAATCGAACTTGACGCCTTTGTGTAGCAGATTAGTCAGTGGCTTGGCGATCTTGGAGAAGTTCTTGACAAAGAGGCGATAATAGTTGGCAAGTCCGAGAAAGCTTCTGACTTGCTTGACAGTCTTCGGAGGGGTCCAGTCAAGAATAGCCTGCACTTGCTCTGGGTTGATGGCAATACCATCCTTGGAGATGACATGCCCAAGGTAGGTTACTTCGGGAAGCCAGAATTCGCACTTGGAATACTTGGCATAAAGTTGATGCTCTCGAAGCTTCTCTAGAACAAGTCGAAGATGTTCAGCATGTCCTTCTTTGTTCTTTAAATATACCAGGATATCATCCAGATAGACCACGACGAACTTGTCGAGGTAATCCATGAATATGTAGTTCATCAGACGGGAGAATGTGGTTGGAGCATTGGTCAAGCCAAAAGACATGACAGTGTACTCGTAAGAACCATAACGAGTGACGAAAGCGGTCTTTAGAATATCCTCTTCACGAACACAGATCTGGTGGTAACCCAACCTCAAGTCGAGTTTAGAGAATATCGATGCACCAGCCAGTTGATCATACAGATCATTGATCCGAGGAAGGGGATATTTGTTCTGAATCGGTTGATAGGACGATAGTCTTGGACCAAATGATTCGTTCCATCCTTCTTCTTCACAAAGAGAGAAGGTGCTCCCCAAGCTGAGGAACTTGGACGAATGAATCCACTGCGAAGGGATTTGTCGATTTCCTCCTTGAGTTCAAGGAGTTCATGAGGCGGCATCTTGTAGGGTCGTTTGGCGATAGGAACATTGCATGGTTTCAAGTCGATGACGAACTCGACAGCCCGGGCAGGGGGTATTCCTGGAAGTTCTTCTGTAAATACATCTAGGAAGTCGCGAACAACTGGCATCTTTTCAATTCTCTCAAGAGGTGCTGCGCTCAACGCATTCAAAGCATAAAGTCGTGCTTCAGCGTTTTGAACAATCTAAGCATGGTAGCTTACTATCTCATCGGAAGGATGTAGGAGAAGAACAACTTTGGTGGCACAAACGATAGAGGCGGTATGTGCTTTCAACCATTCCATTCCTAGAATGAGGTCAATGTTGGAAGACTCCAGAATAATGGGAGAAACATGAAATTCCAACCTTTCAATTTCAACGGGGACATCCCGACCAATCATGGTAGTTCGACACTGACCCGCAGGGGTGCGTACCATCGGAGTGTTCATGGGCTCGCATCGAATGTCGTGTGCATATGCAAAAAAAATTGACATGAATGAATGTGATGCTCCTGAATCGAATAAAATAGAAGCCGGTACTAAATTTACGAGTACCCATCACAGTGGCGGGCTGGTCTTGAGCTTCGTTCAGATCAACATGATTAGCCTGACCACGACCATAAGGTCTAGCATTGTTGTTATGGGGCAGATTGTTATGGCCAGTTGAGGGCAAAGCTAACTGGTTCCTTTTCTGATTGCACTCTTTGGCAAGGTGACCTGGATGGCCACATCTGAAGCACAAACCATCATTGGGATTGGTAGCAGGAGCTTGGGGTGGTCCAGCTCGAAGAGGTTGCCTCTACGGTGGAGGAGGCAGATGAGGTGCAGCATAGAACTGTCTTGGTGCAGGTGCAGCTGGACGATACATATTGTGGGGAATCCATATCCAACGCTTCTGTGCTCACGGGCTCCAAGATGAGCCAGCGTCACAGCTACGCCTAAGGGATCCTTGGTGTTCCTGAAGACCAGTCTCAACCTAAATAGCCTTGTTCACCAAAGTGGCAAAGTCGGGAAAGTCATGAATGAGCAGTGCTAGCTTGATATCAGGGTGAAGTCCATCACGAAACTTCTCCTGCTTACGATCATCAGTTGAAATGTCTTCTTCAACATAACGTGACAAGTCCAGAAATTCCCGCTGATAAGCATTTACAGTCTTGTTGCCTTGGGCGAGGTTGCGGAAATCTCGCTTCTTCTTGTCCATGATTCCTTGAGGAATGAAGCGGGCACGGAAAGTAGCTTGGAAATCCGTCCAAGTGATGACCGTTTCAGTAGGCAGGGTACGCCTGTGGTTGTCCCACCATTGAGCAGTGGCACCGTTCAGAAAGAAAGATGCAAAGGTGACATAACTAGCAGGGGCCACACTAGCAGACTCCATTTCATACGTGATGTCGCGGAGCCAGTCATCAGCATCAAGGGGTTGAGTTGAGCTGCAGTAAATAGTTGGGTTGAGACGCATGAAGTCCTGTAGAGTTACTAGGGTTGGCTGTTGATTCATGTTCGGACGAGGAAACTGAGCCATCATTCCTTCCATGAACTAGCGGTTCAGCTCAAATTGTTGCATCATTCCAGCAAAGAATTCGGGCGGTGGTGGATCGTTGGCACCACAGCCACGACCAGCGGGTCTAACCATCCTGCTAACATGTAACAAGGGGTAGTTCAACATGGAGCATTTGCAAAAACAAGGATCATTCATGATGAAACATGCATAATGAAAGAGGTACGTTGGACAACACGACAGTGTGTGTACTATTCAGAATACTATTCTAAGGAATAACTATGGCTTATCCAACTTTGGAGTGAATGTGGTCACGGGATCCTAAGGTTAGAGTTAGTAAATTCGTCTAACCCAAATGGAAGAGAGATCAATGTCCTAGAGTATAGACGACGTATAAAAGATCCTAATACCACCCAATGGCGACGTGGGCCCATAAGACACACAACCAATGTTAGTATAAGTTTTTCAGTGACTAGACTCAACCTCGGCCAAGGAGTTGGAAAGGAGGCTACATACAGGTAGTCGGCTCTGATACCAACTTGTGACGCCCTCGATTCAATCGTACACTAATCATACACGCAAATGTGTACGATCAAGATCAAGGACTCACGGGAAGATATCACAACACAACTCTAGACACAAATTAAAATAACACAAGCTTTATATAACAAGCCAGGGGCCTCGAGGGCTCGAATACATAAGCTTGAAAACAAACGAGTCAGCGGAAGCAGCAATATCTGAGTATAGACATAAGTTAAACAAGTCTACCTTAAGAAGGCTAGCACAAAAGCAACAACGATCGAACAAGCAAGGCCTCCTGCCTGGGAGCCTCCTAACTACTCCAAGTCGTCAGCGGCCGTCACGTTGTAGTATGCACACTCGGGGTAGTAGTAGTCATTAGTGGTGTCATATGGCTCCTGGGATCCGTCATCTGGTCGCAACAATCGGGTATGGGGGAAAAGAGGTAGCAAAGCAACCGTGAGTACTCATCCAAAGTACTCGCAAGACTTATATCAGATCTACACTAAGTATGCATCTGTATCAAATGAATGGGTTGTATTTGTGGGCTAAACTGCAGAATGCCAGAAGAGAAAGGGGAAAGCCTAGCCTATCGAAGACTAGCATCTTCAAGCAGCTCCAAGCATCTTGTAGCATCAGAAGAGATAAGAGTAGCATAAAGTAAAGTATTAGAGTTATCAACCTCGGCCAGAGATCCTTTCTCGACTCCCTACGAGAAAGCAATCCTAGAGCCATACTATCCATTTCTCATCTCAAGTATCTAGGCCATGCCCAGCCTCGGGCAAACAATACGCCCAACCCGACCTAGGCTTAATAGAGAGGTCAAGCATGTCAGACTAAACCTATGCCCCCAGGGGTCTTGGGCCATCGCCCCGGGAACTCCTGCACGTTGCTTGGGCGGCCGGTGAGTAGACCTAGCTACCTCCTTAAAAAAGCAGGTGCTTACCAGTCCAACCCGGCGCGCGCCGCTCAATCGCATGACGTCTATTAAGCTTTGACTGATGCATACGATGCAGAACGCCCATACAATGCCCACGTGATGGTTAGTGCTATCAAGACAGAGGCCCCTCGGATCAAATATCAAAACCGTTAGTGCGTTGGCAGTGCGGTCACGAGCAGAGACTCACGAAAGATGTGACCTCGTCGCCCCGTCTCGAGTACTTGCGGCAAGGGCTAAGAATGCCCGTCCACGCCTCGTAAGTATCTCGCGGGCACCTTCCACGTCAACCCGACTCCACATCACTTTCTATTAGGCTGGCGCGGGTACCCCTCAGGGCCGACCCGTCTTTATTGACATGGTTCAGTGTAAAGTCATAGTAACCATAGTAATTGTGTGTCTAACACCAAGGGGAAAAACGAGGAATCACCCCCGATGAATTCCACTCGATGTTATCATCAAGGTGAACGTAAGAGGATCCACCCTCGAGGTTCACACTCGAGGGGTTGCACGAAAGAGCCGTAACGGAAGTGGTTAAGGAGGAAATCACCCTCGATGACCTCGACCGTATAGCTACACTACAGAGATCTCATCGGGAGTGATGTAAGAGGTTCCACCCTCGGCACTCGATGGTAACTCTACAGAGTCGTACAACTAGGGGGGGTGATGTGTGGTGTCGGGGCCTGGACGTCGATCACATTGATCGAGTCATCGAACATAAAGCAAGGCAACTGGGACAAGGTGGGGTCACTGATGGATCTCTAACCAGCCTATACTAAGCAGTTTAGGATAAGAAGGTAAGGTATGAAAGCAAGTAACAAAAACAGGCTATGCATCAAAGTAGATCATACAGAAAGCAGTAGCAGTTCTAATGCAAGCATGAGAGGTAAAGAAATGGGCGATATCGGAATGCTCAAGGAGGGTTTGCTTGCCTGGAAGCTCTGCTGAAAAAGAAGAAGTGTCGTCGACGTAGTCGATGGGGCGGCATCGATCTCGGGGTCTATCGGAGAGAAGAGGGGGAAGAAACAGTAAATACATAGCAAACAGATGCATCACTAAGCATTACATGACGATAGGCAGAGCTAGGGTTGTCCTAACGTAGTACTACACGTTGCAGACGGAGGGGATAAACATCCGAGGATGAATTCCCGACGTTAGACCAATTCTGGACAGATGGAAGAGAGGGGACGGTTCCATGTTCAGCATGCTAGGGGCATGTGACAGGTGAATGGACCGCGCATTCAGATTCGTGGGATTTTTCTGAGCAACTTTCATATAGAAAACATTTTCATCGGAGTTACGGTTTATTTTCTATGAATTTTCAAAGTCTTATAGTATTTTCTGGAATTAATTAAATTAACAGAAAAGAAAATATGACGTCAGCATGACGTGCTGATGACGTCAGCATTCAACAGACTTACTGACCAGGTCAAACCTGACCTGTGGGTCCAGTGGGACCCACATGCCAGCCTCTGTTAGCTTAACAGTGGATTAAACTAATCTAACATGCTAATTAGAGGGGTGGGCCCCTGGTGTCAGTGACTAACTAATGATTAAAACTAATTAACAGATTTATTTATTTGTAAAACATTTTAAACAAGTGGGGCCCACATGTCAGTGTCTGGGGCTGCCCAGTCAGCACGTTGACTGAGTCAACCTAGTCAACGGGGCCCCCAGGACCCACTGGTCAGCGACCCAGGGGCGGGGCCCATCGATACACGTCGGTGTCGGCGCCGGAGAGAGCTCCGGCGACCAAATCCGCGGTGGCGCGTCGCCGGAGTCGTTCGGAAAATCGCCACAAGGGGTCGTTTCACGCGCGGCTACTTGCGTTCGAACGGGCGCACGCTTGCGCGTCGAATTGTGGGGGGAGGGGCTTGGCCCGAAACGGCCGAAGACGGTGGTGGCGAGCGGCGGAGCGGACGCTGGAGTTCGGGCGTCGACGGAGTCAGCGACAGGGGGCACGAACGGAGGCACGGGTGTGCTCTTTCGAACGCCGGGTCGAGGCCGCGCCCAATGGTGGTAACTGGCGACGCTAGGGGGGTGGAGCTGGCCGGAGCAATTACGGGGAGCTGCGGTGGCGCTCGGGCCCCGTTCAAATCGGGTCGGGAGCGGCCTAGGGGAGCGATTGGGGCTACAGCTCGGTGTTGTGCGCGCCCTG
>NC_041388.1:11210231-11211763 GCF_002162155.2 Triticum dicoccoides
GCACGGCGCGCGGACGGCGGCCATGGCGGGCGGTGGAGGTCGGCAACGCGATGGAGCGGCTACGGCTAGGCAGAGGGACATGGGAGAGCGGGGAGAGGAGGGGAGCTCACAGTGGAGCCGTAGGGAGTGGCAGCGAGCTCGGGGATTGCGCGAGGTAGCCGGAATCGAAGACGATGGCGGTGGTGCCCGGGGAAGAAGAAGAAGACGGGACGGCGATGTAGTGGCTCCCGTCCCCAACGGCTTGCTGTAGAGGACATAGTCGACGACGGAGGTGCTCGAGAACGCGCTGGCGAGGCGTGGCGTGGACGGTGGCCATGTGGTCGACGGAGAACGGCGGCGAGCTCTCGGACAAGGTGGGGAAAAGAAAGAGGCGAGGCACGTGGGGCAAGTGGGGGCAGGGGAGAACGGACGAGGACGCCATGGGGAGTGGAGGTGAGTGGAGGCGGGGATCGAGGAGGTGGGGAGGCGCGGGGCCTTATCGCCTCCCTTGTCATCAACGGCGAGGCTGTTTGGCGGGGATGCGCGGGAGGAGCCCCGGTCGGCTGAACAGGGGAGGAAGAGAGCGACTGGGGGAGGTGGGCCGCCTAGGATGGGCCGGCTGGTCCGGATGGCCCAAGGCCCAGGGAGGCAGGGGCTTCCTCTTCTTCTTTTTCTCCTTGCTTTTCCTTTTTCTTTTTCTTTTTAAAGCTTTTCTGTTTTAGCTATTTTAGACCACTTAGGCATTTTGCAAAAATGTTGGTTCACCACCAATATTACCAGAATAATATGTTCCACATGATGAACATTTTAGTTTTCATGTCTGAACAATTTTTAAATTTCACACATAAATTCAAATTGAATTCAACTCGAATTTGAAATGGAGTATTGATCAAAGTGACCAAGCACTGTTACAGCAAAAAGATTAGCTTGATCTCAGGGATTACTATAGCATCATTACACCAGGGTGTTACAATTGTGATAAAAGACTTCCATTTTTTAAGAAAGAAGAGAAACAAACAGGTTAATGGACATGCAATTTTAGCTGGCTTGCGTCTACAAATATATCTGTTACCAAGCAATACAAATGATTAATTATTTATTTTTGCAAAATACCAAAGGCCACATATATTTAAGCCAACGGGCCCTTCGTTAAAAAAATTAATCACACGTCTTCATGAGAAATTTGATGTCGCCTTCCTTCTGCACTTGTTGGCAAAAGCTCAATGCCGTGCTGGAGCTCCAAATCAACACTAGAGAAACTTTATTGATGCAATGTTTGGGGTGGCGCCGATGAATCATGGCTGTGATCTGAGAAACAGATAGCTGCCCCGAGAAGAAGGTAACGAGGTTGGGAGACCGCCCTTGATTCGGGAAGACGTAAACCTCACTAGATCCTTAGGGAACAGAGGATGAAAACTTTGCCTATCAAAGAAGCATCAGGAGGACCATAACACGAAGTGCCGTCATCCACTCATCGAGAGGACGCCTTCAAAGACCATGCGCAAAACGGAGACACAACTAGATCCATTTCTCCATAAGAGTAGCGACCAAAT
>NC_041388.1:11211974-11219184 GCF_002162155.2 Triticum dicoccoides
AATGGAGCTGACTTGCTGTGTTTATCTATCTGAGTGTAGCTAGATTTCAGTGGAGTGAGACAACCAAACCAACCAAACCTCAATCGAGTAACATAACATGTAGAAAAGCAAACAAAAAAAAACTAAAAAGGAAAATTCGCACACTTACAATCGAATATGGCATCGACTATCGACTGAGACTTTAAGTATCAGTCGACAGTGGACTGAGATTTAGCAACACCACATCTATATATACACATACCACTCAATCTAGTGCAAGATCCAACAATCTTTCCAACTTAAATTGCATCAATCCATCCTCAAAATTACCTTTCGTATCTCTCTATAAAAACTTAGTTGCACCACTAGTTCTAATCATCTTCTTAATTAGTAATACTAGTAGTGCTATTATAATTGTAGTTACCCTAATAATAACTTAATTGGATCAGTGATGATCGCTTGATTCACTCTTAGTTATACTACTAGTTACTCGGTGGTTAATTGATGAGATCTCTTAATTGATCACTTGAGTTGCACGGCTCACTTGGCCTCAGCTGGTTTGGGTTTCTGGCCGGGGTAGTCTTTGGCGGAGCGGCTGCCGGGGGGCGGGCCGGACTCGGCGAGCATCTGGACGACGTCGGCCATGGTGGGGCGGAGGCCGGGGATGCTGCAGGTGCACCGGACGGCCACGCGCAGCGCCTGCACCATCTCGTCCTTGAAGGGGCTCCACGCGAGGCGCTTGTCCAGCGCCTCCGCCTCCGCCGCGGCCGCCACCTTGCCGGTCACCCACTGCACGATGTCCCTCGTCTCCCCGAACTCCGGCTCGATCGGCTTCTTCCCCGTGGCCAGCTCCATGAGCACCACCCCGAAGCTGTACACGTCGCACTTGGTCGTCGCCTTGGACGAGTAGGCGTACTCCGGGGCCAGGTACCCGTACGTGCCGGCGATGGTGGTGGTGGACGAGGTGTCGCCGCCGACGCCGCCGCCGCGGGTGGCCTGGAGCACCTTGGCGATGCCGAAGTCGGCCACCTTGGGCTCGAAGTCGGCGTCGAGCAGGATGTTGGACGACTTGACGTCGCGGTGGACGATGGTGAACAGGAGGTCGTGGTGGAGGTACGCCAGGCCCTGGGCCACGCCGATGGCCACGCGGCGGCGCGTCGGCCAGTCGAGGAACCCGAAGCCGCCCCACCCACCGCCGGCGCCGCCGTGCAGCGCGTCCCACAGGTTGCCGTTGGGCATGTACTCGTACACCAGCAGGTTGCAGTCGGCGCCCGAGTAGCAGCAGTATAGCTTCACGATGTTCTTGTGCCGGATGCTGCCCAGCGTCTCCACCTCCGTCCGCAGCTCGCGGCTGTCGTCCTCCTCGCCGCCGCCGTAGCCTCGGCCGTGCCCATACCCATGCCCATGCCCATGGCCGCGATGCTGATGCTGCTTCTGCCGCTGCTGCTTGGTCTTGGAGGAGGACACCCAGAGCTTCTTCACCGCCACCAGCTCGCCGCTGCTCAGCTCGATCTTGTACACCGTGCCGGAGCCGCCGTGCCCAACGATGTTCTTGTCGATCAGCGCCTCCACGATCTCGTGCTGGTCGAAGTTTAGCTTGTGGAAGCTCGTCACGTCGTACGACGACAGCCCGCCGCCCCTCGACCCCGGCGACGACGTCCCGTCTTGCTCGCCGTCCTTCAACTCCCGCCGCCGCGTCACCCACCGGCGCGCCAGCGCCAGCATTGCCACCACGCACACCACGCAGCACACCCCGACGATCCACGAGCTCCCGGCGAATCCCCGCTTCTCCCCGCCCTTCTGGCACAGCGGCAGCGCCGTGTCGCTCAGGTTGAGCCGGAACGCCACGCACAGCCCCGGGTTGCCGGCCACGCTCTCCAGCAGCCCTTCCTTGATCATCGCCGGCGGCACCGGCCCCGACAGGTTGTTGCCGGCGAAGTCCAGCGAGTTGGGCAGCAGCGCGCACAGCGCCTCCGGTATCTGCCCCGACAGCGCGTTCTCCGACAGGTTCAGCACGTTGAGGCTCCTCAGGTCGGCGAGCGTCTCCGGGATGGGGCCGTTCAGGCGGTTGCCCTGCAGGGACAGCTGGTTCAGCCGGACCAGCCTCCCCATCGCCGCCGGGATCGGGCCGGCGATGAGGTTGTTGCTCAGGTCGATCTTCACGAGGCCCCAGACGTCGGCGATCTCCGGCGGGAGCATGCCGGACAGCCGGTTGGCGGACGCGAACAGCGAGGTGAGGTTCTTGGCGCCGGCGATGGACGGGGGCACCGAGCCGGTGAAATGGTTGTAGGAGAGGTCCACGATGGAGGCATGCGGCAGCGCGAAGATGCCCGGCGGCACGTCGCCCTCCAGGTGGTTGCTGCTCACGCGGAACCGGAGGAGCGGCAGGCAGTCGGCGTAGGCCGCCGGGATGGTGCCGGTGAGCAGGTTGCTGAGGACAAGGATGTACTGGAGCTTACCGTTGGCGCAGGCGTACGGCGGCAGCGGGCCCGTGAGCTGGTTCTCGGAGACCTCCAGCACGTTGAAGTCGGAGTAGCGGCCGAGGTCGGCGGGGAGCTCGCCGGTGAGCTGGTTCTTGTACACGGAGAGGATCTCGAGCTGCGTGGAGTTGCCCAGCACGGCCGGGATGGGCCCGGCGAGGAAGTTGGTGTAGAGCTGCAGCACGCGGAGGCGCGGCAGCGCGCAGAGCGAGTCCGGTATGGCGCCGTCGAGGTGGTTCTCGGATAAGTCGACGTCGGCGAGGCGCGTGAGGTTGCCGAGCTCGTCGGGGATGGCACCCTCCAGGTCGTTGTAGTAGAGCTCGAGGAACTCGAGGTTGGCGAGGCGGCCGAGCGACGCCGGGATGCGGCCGGTGAGGGAGTTGCCGCTGAGCTCCAGGAAGGTGAGGGACGTCATGTTGCCGAGCCACGCCGGCACGCCGCCGCGCATGGACGTGGTGGACAGGATGAGCACGCGGAGGCGCCGCAGCCGCGTGAGCGCCTCCGGCGGGCGCCAGACGTCGAAGCCGGGGTTCTCGTTGAAGTTGATCACCTCCAGCGAGGTCATGTTGGCGATGGACGTCGCCGGGAACGCGCCGGAGAAGAGGTTGTCGGAGAGGTCGAGCGCCCGCAACGCCCGCATCGGGGACAGGTCCGGCAGCGCGCCCGACACGCTGGCGAAGCTGAGGTTGAGCGTCTCGAGGGAGGAGCAGTTGAGGAGGCCCGCCGGGAAGCCGCCGCGGATTTCGTTGTAGGCGAGCAGGAGGTCCCGGAGCGCGGGCAGCGCGGCGCAGATGCCGGGCGGGAGCCTGCCGGTGAGCCGCCACGACGTGAGGTCGATGCCCGTGACGTTGCTGCCGCTACAAACCACGCCCTGGAACCGGCAGTAGTCGACCGGCGTGGCCGACGAGAAGTCCCAGCGCGCCATGGCCGGGCCGGCGAGCTCCTGCTTCAGCCGGGACAGGTACGCGGCCTGGGCGTCCAATGCCGCCACACCATCGCCTGTCGCCGACAGGAGAGCGACGACGACGAGCAGCAAGGCCACCGAGCAAAGCGTGGTCACCATGGCTGTGTCCAGCACGTACGCGCCTAGCTAGCTAGCCACTACCCAGTGCTTGATGTTGCTGTCGGAGCAACAAAATTGGTTGGGAAATGCGTGTGGTGGTGAGAATTGAGAAATGGAGGGAGAGCGTGTATATAAGTGGAGCGAGAATCTGCCAAAGAAATCGGTGACGGCGATGTCATGTGGATGATGATATAAAGGGAGATGCCAAGGAGATGTACATGGATGAATCTGGATACATATGAACCCATTTTAAAAAACATATTTTGTAATGTTAATTTTTTTAAAAAGGTGCGCGCGGACATCTTCATATTCTATGTGTGTGCAGAAAGTTTCATAGAAAAAACAACTTTTTTTAGCTTGTGCAAAAAAGACAAAATTTTATGTCCTGAAACACTATTTAAAAGCAGTAAAATTTGTTTTTTTATTGAGACAAAACAAAAATATTTTTTACACAAAACGTTGTGCCATGGACATACCTTTGCCAACATGTATGCATAATTTTTTTTAGAAATTTTTAAACATTACAAAACGCGTAAAACGTAATTTTTTTAAAAATAGGTGCAGATGCCTCCGTATGCAGATCGTCCACTCTCGATGCCCATGCTTCTTCTCCTCTCCAGCTTCTTCTTTTCTCAGTGCAGTGGAATGCAGCTGTGTCAGTCAAACAAGGGAGGACCTGGACTGTGACATCTGTTCATCAAGTGGTGGTGCAAGGTAGAAGTCCACTTTGGCCCATTCAACTTGCCACCCAACTTTAATGTGCTCCAAATTACCCTGTCTTCTTCCACTTCAGCTATATGTAAGTTGTTTCTTAAAAATTTGGGTAAGTTGATTTTCTGACTGTTGATTCTTTTGTCAAGATTCGTGTTTCTTTTTCACCTTGTGTTGTGTCATGGCTTCTTGGGCTAAATTTTTTATTTGCCCATGTCTTGGGGTCAATCGATTTTTTTCTCGAGCTTGAAGCCCGATACAGCCTGCCTATTTTTCTCTTTTTTTTGCGTATTTGCTATTTTTTATTCCTTTTTTGTAGTTAGTTTTTCTTTTTTCTATATGGTATTTTTGGGATGTTGGGCGAGAGTAAATGTATACACTCAAGTACTATACAATAGGTGTGTAAATTATATATAGAGTGTAAAAATGACACACTTATATGCTTATTTTTTGCATATTACAAAAGGTGCAATTTGAGCGCAAGGTTGTATGCATTTGTGATTATTTTTCTTCTTCTTAAAGGGTAATATCAATACCGCTAATTCGTTCTTCCTAAAAATACTATTTTTATATTGTTTTAGATTTATTTTTATTTCCTTATTTATGTTTTTTGCAAACATTCCACTATTATATGCTTATTCTTGCATATTATAGAAAAACATGATTTATGTGCAAATTGTGTGCACTTATTATTATTTTGTTTTATTTTTTCTTAAAAGGTAATATCAGTGCCACTAATTCATTCTTCCTTAGAAAAAATAATTATATTTTTTCATTTATTTTAAAAAAAATCCTATGTCTTGCCAGGTATTGGGCCAATTTCTGTTATGGTTGTAAATGGTCGAGGTCTCGTATAAAAATATCTAACGAGAATTTTTTGGGTGCAAGTTTATTTTGATTCTTCCGCATGTTTGTTCGTCACAAAATCGACTTGCATGGAATCAAAATTGAGGCGACTTACACTCATCTAAAACATTTGACGGGGGTGTAGTTTTCTTCTCCCTCGTCAAATCCAAGAAATAAGTCGAGGCAGACTTTGAGGATATGATACGTCTCCAATGTTTTGCTCTTGTTTTGGTCTCTAAGTTGCATGATTTGAATGAAACTAACCTGGACTAACTTTGTTTTCAGCAAAAGGGCGTAACTTGGTGTTACTTTGCTTGGAATCAGACAGGGACTTTTGAAGATTTATTTCAGAATATTTAAGGAGTTATGGAGTGAAAATGGATCGGAGGGGAGTCACCTGCCCGTCACACGACCAGGTGGCGCGCCGTGGGGGCGTGGGGGCCTACCTGATACCGCCTTACGACGACTCCACCGCCATAAAATCTCATATATACCGGAAAAATCACGAATGGTTTTCGTAATACGGAGACGTCGCCACCTCTTGTTCTTCCTCTAGAGATCTGATCTGGAGTCTATTTCTTGCTCTGGAAAGAGGAATTCGGCGCCATCATCAACAATTCTATGATGCTTCCATCCATGTGTTAGTAATTTCCCTGTAGGCGCATGGAGGTACATGAGAGTTGGATGAGATTTCTTATGTAATCGATGTCAGATTTGTAAGGGCTTGATGCCTACTCTCCACTATGTTCCAAAAATGTTGTTGCTATTTGCTATGCTTAATGCTTTTCACTGTCATGGTTTCACATCTGAACTCTGTTATGTTTTCATGACTATAATTGTGTTCTTAATCATAGCTGTTGTATGCACCTGTTTGGACTCCAAAGTGACAATAATTAAGATATCAACGGGGATGACGTTACCTTGGGAATTACATGTGTCACAATGTGTTAATGCTTTGTTCTAGTTCTCTATTCAAAGGAGCGTCTTAATTACCCTTAGTTTCCATTAGGACCCCACTTCCATGTGAGGGGAGAACAAAAGATGTTGTGCAAGTTCTTATCACAAGCACGTACAACTATATATAGAATCTATGCCTACATATGATTGATGAATTGGAGCTAGTTTGTTGTCACTATAGGTTATGACCGTTGCATATTCAATCTCATCTAAACAAAACCAATCACCTGCTCCATGCCTACACTTTCTAGTGTTGTTATTTCCGTTACAATTCTATTATTGCATTATGTTGTTACAGTACAATCATGTTACCATTTCTGCTACTATTACTTATCGCTATTATTATCATATTAGTGTGCTACTAGTAAATTTCCGCCCGCAAGTTATCTCTTCAGGTGTGGTTGAATTGACAATTCAACTATTAAGACTTATATATATTGTTTGCCTCTCCTTGTGTCGAATCAATAAATTTGGGTTGAAATACTTTCCTCGAAGACTGTTGAAATACCCTATACTTGTGGGTCATCAGGATACAACGATAAGAACACAGTGGTTGTTGTGCAAACAGTTCAAATAGACCAATTATTCTCAACCCTTGGTACGTTCCATAAAGCATAATGGAAATCTACGAAAGCATATAGAGCGGCCAAGAGCCTGAAACTATGCAACACCTTCTAGATGACTGCTCCTTCTGATCCATTCAGGTATGGTACGAAGTCCTCGCTTGGTGTCGCGCCACCACCAGCCTGTCGAACCAAGGGTGCAAGTTTCGGGACTAGTTCTCCTCATCCTTCCGTGACGCGCCAACTACTCTTCATCGAGGCCTGGCCATCATCATCATCCTGACTGCCTGGCTAATTTGGAATCACCGCAATAGCTGCGTATTCAACGGTGATAGGCCTTTGGTGTCGCTTCTAAATAATAACATCAAGGAAGAAGCTCGAGCCTGTTCTCTTGCCGGAGCCAAGGGGCTAGGAACCCTAATCAACGCGGCCTAGTGTTAGCTAGATGGGGTTGCACATCCCCTTTCCATGTGTTTTTGCTATTGTCACTCACGTCGACTCCCGCGTTCGTGCTTGTGATAATCTGTCTGTAACTGCTTCACCCTTTCTTCTACTATCAATGCAATGATACATAGGACGTATTCACAAAAAAAAACAATTAAATCAGATCT
>NC_041388.1:11219484-11229668 GCF_002162155.2 Triticum dicoccoides
TCCTCCCAAACAATATTCAGACTCTATACTCATTAGCGACTGTTGATCTGCTAATGCTCCATAGAGTATAGACTATAGTCTCCACGGCTCTACTGCACTGGCTGCAATCTCCATGGGGAACAAAAGCATCCCATTTGTTTGGTGCCCATCCCAGTCACTGCCAACACTTTAGGAGAAGGAGCTGACAAATATATTGATCAGAAAGCAGTAGCAACTATGCAAGCAGTATTGGAAGAAGTGACGTACGCGTGGTTCACTAACTTTTAATTATTAACAATGTGTGCATGCATATGCCAATCTGCACCTTTTCCCTGTTGAGTGAGTGCATGTATATGTACTTGCTCGAAAATAATTTAAATAAATTAATCGTCCACTTTAATTTGCCATATTTTATTCATCAAATGCAAATGGAGAGGTAAAGCCTAAAAGCATGCACAACTTTTGGGGGAAATCTTGCTGCTGGAAGATATGGGAATTCCCCCCTACAGTCAGATAATTAGTCAACATTCTCTGTATTTGTTTGGGTTTTGTGAAAGTTGATTTCGGCGCTTCGCCATTAGTGATGGAGCATTTCAGGACGTTGGCACATATTCTGTACTGGTATTAAAATGTCACTAGAACAAATGTAGACATAAAAACATGTGTGCTACAATATGCTCTTGTTAAATAGTAAGGATATTGGCATTCGGATAACACCGAATAAAAGTGACAACCCTCATTTTCAGTCCATCTGCTCATTTCTAACTACACATGTTTTGTTATCAACTCTTGTGAAAATTGTAAGGCCCGCGTGCATGGCAGTTTCTCTTAGTTGTCATTTTTTTTAGTTTTTTTTCTCAGCAGTTATTCAGTAAAGTACTTGCTCTTATACATCATAGTTGGTTTGTGAGAAGCTGCTCTAGGTTTTAACGTGAGTTTTATTTGGCTGCATTTGCTATTGCCATGTGCTACGATGTTCATGTTTGTCTAGCCATCTTTAACCTATTTTTGGCTAACTATATATTTTGTATTTTCATGCCTTTCTCTCTCAATAGTTTACACAATAAGCTCAACAATGTTCAGTAATCACAACAATATCATGGGTGGCCAAAATACAATATAAAAAATGACTGGGAGGAAGAAATAACGACATGTGTAGAAGCCATAAACAATTTTCTATAATTTTCAAAAGGTGAACAAGAACAAATCTTTTTGGTGCAATGGCTCCACTCCGAGGAATACCTAGTGGATAAGGAGGTGTCCTCTCATAGGCAAGGTGGTGGAATTGGTATGATTAGTTTTGTCATATTGTTTTGTAAACATCTCGTATTCTTATAATCATTTAAAGAAGCATACAAAAGTAATGACCAAAGTTGCATACCAGATACTGTGCAAGTCAAAAAAAATTGAAATAGTGGAAACACTACCTTATCAAAAAGACCACTTTGCCAAGGTAGGCACACGGATACAAGTCATGATCATCCCCTTTCTTTAGGAGAAAGTATTTCAGGGAACTTACCAAACATTTAGTTTTTGTTCCAAAGTTTATTTGCTTACTAATTCAATGTAATATCAGGTAAAACCAATGTAGCTGGCGGACAAATTTTAATTGCATGTATTGACCTAATTAAATATAAAAATTGATCTACCAGAACTTAAAATCCCCGGTTCGTTGGAGTGCCACTCTTTGTATTTATATCTAATATGACGTCAAAAATTCAGATATATCATCTATAAATGATCAACACACTCACGAATTGAATTTTATTTCTGCACGTTCCTACAAAATATGAAGTGTCGGCTCTATACTACCTACTTCTAGACGCAATGAAGCCGATATGATGTACATGCTGCTATATATGAAAGCATAGCATGGATCATGTGTGTGGTACATTTGCGTAATTGATAATCCAATGTGCCATATATATCTTGCACTATGAAATCCTAACTACATATACTTAAATGCAAGTTATGTTACTACAAATCTTGCTAAAGATGTTCTCTACATAGTAAAGACGTTTCCATTAGTACTCTATATAATAAGGCAAACACGAGGGGCAAATAGCGACACGTGTATAAGCCAAACAAAATTTTCTGCAATTTGCTAAAGGCGCATAAGAACAAATCTTTTTATGGTGGTGGGTCCATCGGGAGGAATCCATAGTGGATAAGGAGGTGTCTTCTCCCTGGCAAGGTGGTGAATACATACCCAACACAAAGATGCTCACTCAAAAGGGAGCACTAGTGATTAGTTAAAACTTAGCATGGTGGCCGGAAAAGTGCAAAAGGAAAGACCTTGACATGCCAAAAGATAAAAATAAATCCTTGGTCTGCACACACTGCACGAACATGGTACATCCATGTGTTCTTTGATTGGTGAAAGGCATTAGGTCCAGCAGCACACATCAGCTGATGATGATCATCTGATTTGGAAAAGTTTCAGGACGAATCGCCACATATGGAGGAAGAGGGAAGGGCCCACTCTTTTCTCAAACTACTAGCTAATTGATAATTGGCTCATCGGGGGATCGGATTAAGAAAAGATTATGCACGTGTCGCGGGGCTAATTGCCCGAGCTGTTTGATTGGTAATGAGAAGTGCTTTTCTGTAGTTTTTTCTTGAGCAGTAATTTCTGGTGCTGGACAGTGCTAGAACACAGCAATCAATCCTACTGTGAAAAGGAAACAGCATAATGCAGATAAATAGAACACAGCAATCAATCCTACTGTGAAAAGGAAACAGCATAATGCGGATAAATTAATGGAAGAGTTAGGTATATGGTAAAACTTTTACACAGATTATTAGAATGTAAAAAACGCTCCCACAAATTCATCGGTGGTGAGAATTCGAAAAGAGAGGAATGATTACGCGGCCATTAACAGGTCAGGTGAACAACACCGTCATATAGCACATTAGCTTATAGTGGATGGAGAATGAAGCACTTCTCCTTTTTGGAACAATGAAATATATGGAGCTGTACTGTGAGTAGGCAGTGCCTACCTTGCCTAGCCGCAGCTGGATTGAGCATCTAATTCTTCTCTAATTAATCTAGGTATATAGTGGCAGATGTGTCTATCTATCTAATCTATTGGCAAAGTAGTTAAGGGCGTTGTTAGTTTAACAAGAGATTAATTATTATTCTCAAGCTCTCATCCTTGTGCGTATATTTCCCTGACCTGCCTTGAGAGTTGACCCCTGGCTCCAATACAGTCCAGCTTGAGTGACTGCGTAAGAGCTCGGCAAATCTCAACGGTAAAGAGCCCAAGAAGACAAGACGGCGTAGCCCAGCGAGCCCCATCGTGACGTGAGCCCGGGCCCAACTGAGCCCGTCGTGTTTCACATTTTCGTGTTACCAGTGGTTAACTAATGATGATAACCCAGAAGAACATATAATGCAGCTACCATTTTGGATCAAGATTAATGGAGACGACTGTACTGCTAATGCTCCATAGGCTTCACAGCACTACTTGCACTTGCTGCAATCTCCAGGGGGGGACATAACCATCCGAATTGCTTGGTGACCATCCCAGCCACTGCCAACACCTTGGGAGGAGAAGGAGCTGACAAATGTAAAGAATGACCTTTTCTTCTTATAAACAATCTGTATGTCTATCTCAATCACACAAATTGAGGATGAAGTAGCAGCAACTAAGCAAGTATTCGCCTGACGAATGATGTGTTGTTCACTCACACTTAACAATGTGTGCGTCAGTGCGTGCATGCATATGCATATTATGTGAGTGTGTGCTCACAAATTAATCCTGACATTTAGTTTTCTAGCAAAGCAGGAAAGCATGCGGAACTTTTGGGAGGAATCTTGCTGCCAAGATATGGTAATTTTGCTCAGGGTCAATTAGTCAACATTCTCTAAATTTGCTTGGATTCTATATAAAAGTTTTAGGTACTAATGCACTATTATTAAATAGTCATCAATTAGAACAAACACAACATAAGAGCCATGTGCGCGCCAATCTCTTTCACCGAATAAAATGACAATCATCATCACAGTATATGTTACATGATCTCTTCATTTTAAACTAGCTAAGCCTATTTTGTTTGCAGTTCTTGTCAAAAACTATAATTTGCTCGTGCATGCAGGGTAAATGACATTTGCTCACTTCTTCTCTTTCTGAAGCCATTGCTCGCGGCTAATTCCATAAACCATTCACTCTAGAGTTCCTAACCTGAGGAGGTACTCTTTTCATTGTCTTTGGCGATTTTCTCAACATTAAAGCTTTCTTAGGTTGTGGTTGCCATTGGCTGGGTTCTGATAACCATGTTTGTGCGACTTACCATACTTTTGCCCCATTGTACCATTTGGCTAATCTATTATTTATGCAATTTTCATGACTATTTTGTGGCAGAAACATGCACAATCAATGAACAACATAAAAAAATGTACAGCAAAACGACGACGCCTATAAGAATTCAAACAATTTTTTCTTTAAGTTACAAAACATGAATAGGAAAAAATGTTATGGTGTTGGGTCCATTGGGGGGAATCCAAAGTGGATGAGGAAGTGTCCTCTCCCTATGTGCATCACGGAAAAGTGGTGAATACACAACACATAGATGATCAATAAAAAAGGAGCACTTGTGATTAGATAAAACTCTCCAGGGTGGTCGGGGATCGCGAGGCTATGTGTTGCTTACGTGAGACCTGCCCTCATCTCACCTCTGGCACTCCACTAACGAGACGGCCCAATATTGTAGCTTTATGAAACGGTTTTAGGAAGCTTTTATCGATTGGTTCAGATCTGTTTTAGAAGCTTTCCTGTGATTTTTCTTCTTCTTTTATTTCTATGTATATTTATTGGGGGTTTTTTGTTTTCATTTCATTTTTTATTCCTATCTTCTTTATATATTCAATTTTTGTGTTGCTTCATTTTTCAAATGCATGCAAACTTTTTTCAAATACACATTGAACATATTTCATATACAGGTCAAACATGTTTTGGTACACATTGAACATTTGTCAAATGCACATTGAATATTTTTTGACTACACGACGAACAATGTTTCAACATACTTTGAACATATTTCATAAATACCATGAAAATATTTAGATATGCAACATTTGTTAAGTGGTAGAAGATTTTTAAAATGTCACAATTTTTTTTTGAGTTATATTAATATATTTTAAAATTACATGAACATTATTTGACATTGTATAATTAATTTTGAAATGTTAAGAACATACTCCCTCCGTCCGAAATACTTGTCATCAAAATAGATAAAATAAGATGTATATAGATGTATTTTAGTTCTAGATACATCACTTTTTATCAATTTTGATGACAGGTATTTCCGGACGGAGGGAGTATTTTTTAAGCACGTGAATATTTTCTAAAAATTTCACAAACATCTTGCAAATGGTAAGAAGCATTTTTCTCAAGTTATGTGAACTTTTTTTTTACATTCTATAAATATTTTTATATGCCACAAACATTTAAAAACAATGCATGATCAGTTTTTAAATGTCAAAAACCTTTATTTCTATGAATGTTTTTTAAAATTGTGCGGATAATTTTTTACATTGGATGATTTTTTAAAATGAGTGATGGACGCTTGTGAAATTTAAGTAAATATATTTTACATTTCAGAAATATAAATAAAAGTAAGAGAAAAAAAACTAACGAACGAAAGAAACTAACACATAACTATTGGGTCGACCCACTAACTATTGTGCTTGACACGAGGAAAAGCCCAGATTATAAGGATGCGTTTTCGGGTTTTAGATGCTTTGGGGTTTTTTTGTTTTTGCATGGTTTTCTTAGGTTTTGGAAATAAAACCGCAAATTATTATTTTTTGCGCAAAATAAATTGTGCTTCCATGATAAGCACAATATTTCTTTTTGTGGGGGCACAGATTGAAGCAAATCTGAGTTCGTAGTAAAAAATGACAAACTTTGTGAAAAACGGAAAGACAATGTAGATAATGATCTACACGAGGGTCACACGTAATGATGAAGTTTAGTATGAGGCTTGAGATTTTAATTTAAATCTCGTGTTTCATACACCTCGCAAGTTAAACCAACAACATGAAGTGTCATGCTTATGGTTCGTAGGAAAAGTAAAATTTTGCCAACTTAACCATAGCAGCCACGGTAATTAGCAAAGCAATTAGAGGCGTCTAACTCGTTTTGGCAGAAGGTTTGCATGTGATGTGGTATAAGCTTTTGTTTATTCAATCTGTTGTAATAATTTTATCTTGTTCTATGTCATGGTACGACATGATTGCTGGAGCCATATAGTTGTCTTTTCTTTTAATCGTTGATGTGCGTGTCAACCTCCATGACTGTAAAAAAGACAATATTTACTCATCCTGCACAATACTACATGCATGATTAGTTCCGAACAGGAGTGTTCATAACTGTAAGAAATGTATTGAGGAGAACCGGAAAACACATGCACATTCTTTGATATCCCATGAGGTGTAGTGGAGGGATGGATCCATTCCATGCAACGGTAGCTAGGGTGTATGAACTTGATAGAAAATCAACTCTCGAGGCTGGCCGGACGGCGCGCGCTCATGCATGGGAGTTGGCGTGGAGGTAGACAAATACGTCCAACTCGATGACGGCCTTCTCGTGCATCTCCCAGCTCACCGTCCTCCACAGCACGTACCCCGTCGCCATCCTGAACCTCCCCGTGCCGCCCACCACCGACAGCTCCCGCAGCGGCTCCACCATGTTGTGACGGCCGGCGACGGTGAAGGTGCTCCCGGAGTGCGGCCCCTCCATAAGCACCACGTTCATGGAGAAGAGTAGCACCGGCTCGCGCAAGGACGAGAACACGTAAAACCCCTGCGTGCGCCCCACGGGCCTCGATGCCGGGCTCGGCCCCTCCGTCAGCGCGTCGTCCATCACCACCACCTGCCGGAACCGCACCGGCGGTTCGCCCCTGAGGCCGAGCAGCACCACCGCCCTATGCCGTTGACGACCCCCATCATCGTGGCACCTGGGCCGGTGCGCACCTCGTGCATGAACAGGCGCATGCGGACGGCCCGGCTCGAGCCTCCCGGGAGAGAATGTCATGACGCAGAGTGTAAGATTTGATAGGAAGCGTTGGACCCTTTGTCTCGGGCCGCGTGTATATTTATAGGAGGGTTGCCGTGGCTTAAGGTTTTGGAATATCGCTAGGATGCTTCCAGATTACATCGGGAGAGATACAACTTGGAGGAGAAGAACAGAACAGAAGAAGAGATAAAAACGGTTTAAACATATCTATCCTGCTACCTCTACGTATCCTATTCTAACATCCTCCCTCAATCCATACCTATGGAATTTTCTCCAGGTTTAGATTATACTTGAACTCATTTATTCTCCTCGTGGTAAGTGGTTTAGTGAAGGCATCAACAAGCTGATCTCCTGTGGGAATAAACTTGATGTCAAGTAGTTTTCGTGCTACTCTTTCTCTTACAAAATGAAAATCAACCTCTATGTGTTTTGTATGTGCATGGAACACAGGATTTGCAGAAAGATAGGTAGCACCAATGTTGTCACAACATAACCTTGTAGCTTATGGAGCCTTGATCCCCAACTCATATAGAAGAGTCTGAATCCACATAATTTCAGCAGTTGCATTAGCAAGAGCCTTGTATTCTGCTTCAGTGCTCGATCTTGACACAGTAGCATGTTTCCTTGCACTTCATAACACAAGGTTTGATCCCAGAAACACAACAAAACCACATGTGGACCTTCTATCATCAGGACACCCTGCCCGGTCAGAATCTGAGTATGCACTAACTAGCATGGATGGTGACTTAACAATCTTGATTCCAAGTCCCACTGTAAACTTTAGATACCTCAGAATTCTCTTTACTGCAGTCCAATGAACTGTACTTGGTGCATGTAAAAACTGACATACTTTGTTGACAGAATATGAAATACCAGGTCTAGTCAATGTTAAGTATTGTAGAGCACCAACAACACTCCTATGGTTTGTTGCATCATTTGTTCCAAGTAATTCACCTTCTTCAACTATAAGTTTCTCAGAAGTGGAGAGTGGCGTACTTACTAGTTTGCAATGTTCCAGTCCAACCCTTCTTAGAATGTCTGTGGTGTATTTCTCTTGTGTAAGAAGTATTCCATCATTGATCTATTTCACCTCTATACCAAGAAAATAATGAAGATCACCCAAATCCTTGAGTGCAAATTCCACATTAATATCACGAAGCAGAGACGTAGTGGCTTATGAGCTGGAACTAGCAACAATTATATCATCAACATAAACAAGAACAAACATAGAAATGTTGCCTTTGTTATAAAAGAATAGTGAGGTATCTGCCTTGCTTGGAATAAAATGTAGCGACCAGACCTCAAACGGTCTGATCTCTGTGCTTCAGTGTCATCCCTGGATCAGTAATGCTGACACGCACAGTACTTGAAGGATTTATAGCAGAGTAGCAATCACACACTTAGTACATCGAATGTCTCAAAAGTGAACTTATTACAATAAATATGGCTTAAGGCCATCTAATAACGATAACAACGGAAGGCTTGGAAGATAAGTGAGTCCATCAACTCCAACGGCATCATTGAGTATAGAACCACGACCTAAAAGCACCTTACTCATCGTCTGAAAAGTCTGCAACATGAATGTTGCAGCCCGAAACGGGTCAGCACATGGAATATGCTGGCAAGGTAACACATAGAGAGTAATGGAAGAATAAGTCTATACTACATGCATATTTGGCTGGTGAAAAGCTCTATGGTTATAGTTTTGCGTAAAGCCAATTTTTTCTACTGCAAAGGAATAATTTTTATTTAACTATCATGGTAGTTGTTAAACATTGAGAGTGTAGACACCCTCTCAATCCCAATTAAGTATCATATATATAAAACCCAACAATATTAATTAGAGTAACATGATGAGATTCACATGATAATCCAAGTACTAGATACTCAAGATGTCCATAACCGGAGACACGGCTAACCATGATTAGTTTATAGACTCTGCAGAGGTTTGCGCACTTTCCCCACAAGACTCGATCTCCTCTGTTAGGGTTCTCGCACTACATGATGTTTGAGAAACGGATGACCGAGACATAGTCTTTTAGAAGCGCTAGCACCTTACGAACGGGTAGACCGTTACACCTACTTTCCCCTACATCTGCTAGTCTACCACTGTAAGAGTTCGCATGACTTAATCAACTATGCTAGAGCCCATAGTAGCTTGTGGCTGCACACGGAAGTTTCTAGTATGAATGATCTCATGATCCCTTTGAGCCTGGGTGGCGGTCCATAAAGAAAAATAGGCAATCGTTGGAATACCTAGGTGCCTCAATCCACCCAAATGTGTGTTTAAGTTGCCACCTTAAATAAACTATTAATTTAAAATCTCACATCTGTCATGGATACACTCACCCAATCCACGTCTACTAGCATAGCATGGCAATATAAGCAACATAGAAGTAACTCCCAAGGGTTTGATAATAAAACAGGTAATAGGTACTACCTCATCTACTTCCCAACCCACAATTTAATTTAGATCCTAATAATGCAATGTTTGAGGATTGATCTAATGCAATAAAAACTGGGTAGTAGGAGGTATGATTAAAGTGTTACTTGCCTTGCTGATGATCCGTGAAACCTAGCGATTCGAAGTAGCAAGCGGCGCACTCCGGGTAGTCTATCGCAACAAACAAGCTTACAATAAGTACTAATCTAATGCACTGGTAAAACTCAAATAAGATATCTAACCAGAAAGTTCAACTTAAGAACTCCGGTTTGCAAAAAGAATCAAATCGAACGAAGCAACGAAAGTCAAACGGCGAAAGAAACAAGCTTCATTTACTAATCTGGATCTAAGTCAAATTTTTGAGAGGCAAAACTTGTTTGAGTTGGTTAAACGGAAAGAGGGTTTCGAGACGAAACTACAGGCGCTTGAGTCGCCTGATTCCGATAAACGAGCGAAAAGTTATACTAGAACGAAAATCAGATCTGAAATCGCGATCAGAAATAATCGCGGGAAATCCAAGAAAAGGAAAAACGACGAACAGATTAATGAACGAACGTTCATTTTCTGTAACTAAACGTTGAACGCGTCCGTGAAAATGAACGAACGAGCAAACACTCGCTAAATAAACTAAACTGAAAAAACCGATCTATCTAAAAAACGGATCTAAAAAAACCGATCGAAAACCGGCGAAAACCAAACGGTTTTCTAGGAAAAACCGGCGGCGGCGGCGGGGCTCCGGCGGC